>NC_057798.1:240288627-240408035 GCF_018294505.1 Triticum aestivum
AGACGTTCTTCCAATTAACCTTGCATTTCATTTCAGAGGTGTTGTCAAATGCTGACCATAAAAATGCCCATTCCACCCCGCGACGCTCTTAAGAACAAGGCGGTGGAACAACTAGCAGAGTGATATGGTACATAGTCTGCAAGGTGTGGATAGATTTAACAAGCAAGGTCCGACCGCTGTTGTGATATTCTTCCCTTGCCAAGGAGGGAGCTTTGTCGCAATATTGTCTTCATGGTGTTGAAAATCCAGCTTTTTAAGCTACCAAATCAAGAGCGGTGAAAGGATCAGACCTTACATATATTTCAGCTACCAAATTGAGAGTGTTGCCTGATCATCACAACATTGCATTAATTAATTAATTATTCTGAATATTCTACTTTGCCATTTTGTTAAATGGTGAATAAGTAAACCCACCTCTTTCTTTTGATGTTCTAGTCGAATTGACCTTTCCAGAAAAGATTCAAATTCAAAGTTCACATGCAAATCCAAATAATTTCAAGTGAAATCCAAATAAAAGGAACGGGCAAAATTTGGGGTGTTATTGAAGAAGACGATGCGACCGCAAAAAGTCAAAAAGTATGCGACCGTCGCCAGCCACCATCGCCCAAGCAGGGGGGAGGGGGCGCGGGAAAGGCAGACCCACCGCCGGCGCTCGCTGGTTCTGGCGTCGACGGGAGGAGCGAGGGGGGAATGCTGGAGGGGATCAATGAAGGAGCCCCCGGTCGCCTCGCTCGGGGAGGCGACGTGAAGGGTACGGGGAAGGGAGGGGGAGGGAGCGGAAGAGAGGGCTAGAGGTGGCGTGCTCCGGCCGCGGTTTCCCCCGCCGCGGCGCGAGCAACCCTCTAACACTCTTCCGCTAGCCTCTAGCACCCTTCAACCTGTACAGCCAGAAATGAGCACTCCGTTGTGTGAATACACATGTGATGAGGTAATTAACAAGTGCACACGTTTTTCATTTTTGGACATGACACTGTTTGATTTTTATACCGTGTGTTTCTTTAAACTGGATACCGTGTGTGTTGTTGTCAGCACACAATTCTTTCTTTTTTTAGGGTAAAACTGCCGCCGCTTTATTAATTAAACGAGAGCCGGAATCTCATCCGGAACAATGTGCAAAATGCAGTCTAGTGGTGCTGAGAGCCATACAGAGTTTAGTTCAACGTTTGTGCTATGGCTAACCCACGAAACTCTAAAAGCATCAAAACTCTTCAGTGTCGCCTTGACTTCTTCGACAGTTGGTCCAACGAAAGAAAGGTTCTTTTCTTGGTTATTAAGCATGGAAACCACACCTGACGAATTGCACTCGAGATGGATCTTCAAAACTCCAATTCTTCTCGCCACCTCAATCGCCTTCTTGCACGCCAGAAGTTCCACCATCTCCGGATCGGATGCTATTGCAATGGAGTGGCAGGAGGCCGCCCGGAAGGCACCCGCATGGTCAAGAAGGACAACGCCAGCACCCCCTTCTCTCGATGTTTGGACACCAAGCCGTCCGTATTGGCTTTGATCCAACCGGTTTCCGGTGCTTCCCACGCGACTGTTTCCCTTGGCAACTTCGACTTCACCCTCCTTCGTATGGATCTCTCCCCATTCTTTGACATATGCAGCCACTGTACGGGATATTTCATGTGCTACAGAAATCTTTTGCCCATCTCTCGCATCATTACGCGCTAGCCACAAACCATACACAGCTTGTACCATTGCAGATTCCTCAAGGTCCGGTGCCTGTGCAAACCAGTCCAGCAACCAACTAGCCAACTTGCTCTGGGAATCGTTGTTGCGTGGTGGGTTGGCCACCAAGACTCCCAACTCCGAGCTAAGCTAGTTCCAAAAGCACACCGAGTGCGGACACCCCCCAAAACGATGGTAACTGGTTTCTTCGCGTCCACAAGCAACACATAACACACCTGCCTTGATTCGTCGTCGTAGCAATTCTGCTCCCGTAGCCAGTCCATTCTTCATCAGACGCCACATGTGAATTTTTGCTTTTCCCAGAGCCGATGTATCCCACAAGGACAGCCATCCGTGATGTGTCAGAGCAGCCGAAGAAGGCCCCGGCCGACCCCGTTTTGCTGCATTTAGTGCCATCTGCAGATGATAGGCTGACCTCATAGTGAAGATACCATTTTTGTGTGTAACTCCATGCAATATAATCTTGAAACCCCGGGTCAAAGTGCAACTATCCATGGGTGGTTTTGGTAATGATTAACAACATATCGCTCATTGAACTAATGCTATTTCAAGAAGAATATTTCAGGAAAGTTCAATGATTGGCATGGCATGTATTAGGAATGTGGACCCCTCAAAATGCTAAGGACAAAGGATTGGCTCAAGCTCTAAAGCTCAAGTCTCTACATTTTACTTTTAGTGATCCAAGATCACATTGAGTCCACAGGAAAAGCCAATACTATTAAAAGGGGATGAGGTGTTGCTTAATGGCTTGCTTGCTCAAAATGCTTAGTGATATGCTCCAAAGGCCCTCAACCACTTTCTCATATCCACATATGTCCCAAACCAAAAGTCAAACTCGGCCCCACCGATTTGCTCTATCCGGCGCCACCGAGTTCATTTGACATAGCCACTGCCAGAAATCCTAGTCACTTCGGTCTCGCCGATAGGGATCTCGGTCTCACCGAGATGGGATTGCAAACTCTCTGTTTCCCTTCATAACATTTTGGTCTAACCGAGATGAGCGATCGGTCCCACCGAGTTCGCAATGCAAACTCTGTGTTTCCCTTTCATAACGTTTCGGTCTCACTGAGATGAGCGAATCGGTCCCACCAAGTTTGCATGACGAACTGTCTGGTTAGCTTATTACCAAAGTCGGTCCCACCGAGTTTGTGTAATTGGTCTCACCGAGATTATGTTATGCCCTAACCCTAACAAAATCGGGCCCACCGAGTTGACATGTCGGTCCCACCGAAATGCCTAACGGTCACATTATGAACTAAATCGGCCCGACCGAGGTTTCTGATTTGGTCCCACTGAGTTTGGTAAATTGTGTGTAACAGTTAGATTTTGTGTGGAGGCTATATATACCCCTCCACCCTTTCTTCATTCGTGGAGAAAGCAATCAGAACATGCCTACACTTCCATCATTCATTTTCTGAGAGAGAACCACCTACTCATATGTTGAGGCCAAGATATTCCAATCCTACCATATGAATCTTGATCTCTAGCCTTCTCCAAGTTGCTTTCCACTCAAATCATCTTTCCACCAAATCCAATCCTATGAGAGAGAGTTGAGTGTTGGGGAGACTATCATTTGAAGCACAAGTGCAAGGAGTTCATCATCAACACACTATCTATTACCTTTTGGAGAGTGGTGTCTCCTAGATTGGTTAGGTGTCGCTTGGGAGCCTCCGTCAAGATTGGGGAGTTGAACCAAGGAGTTTGTATGGGCAAGGAGATCGCCTACTTCGTGAAGATCTATCCTATTGAGGCAAGTCCTTCATGGGCGATGGCCATGGTGGGATAGACAAGGTTGCTTCTTCGTGGAACCTTCGTGGGTGGAGCCCTCCGTGGACTCGCGCAGCCGTTACCCTTCGTGGGTTGAAGTCTCCATCAATGTGGATGTACGATAGCACCACCTATCAGAACCACGCCAAAAATCTCCGTGTCAACATTGTGTTTGCTCCCTCCAAACTCCTCCCTTTACCTTCATGTGCAATGTTTTACATTCCGCTGCTATACTCTTAGAATTGCATGTGTAGGTTGATTGCTTGACTTGTGCTAAGTTGCTAAAATCTACCAAGACTTAAAATTGGGAAAAGGCTAGATTTTTATTTGGTCAAGTAGTCTAATCACCCCCTCTAGACATACTTCCAATCCTACAAGTGGTATCAGAGCTAGGGTCTCCATTTGCCTTGATTTCCATAGCTTTTGGTGATCATAGCCTTGGTTTCACAACCTAGGAGAGTATGGCGTCTAGCGAGGGAAATTACCACTGCAGAGGTCCTTACTTTGATGGTACTAATTTTGCTAGTTGGAAGCATAAGATGAAAATGCATATTCTTGGACATAACCCCGCCATTTGGGCTATTGTGTGTATTGGCTTGCAAGGTGAATTCTTCGATGGGAGAGAACCGAACCGTGAAGCTACCGCGAAAGAGTTGAATATGTTGCAGTACAACGCTCAAGCTTGTGATATTCTCTTCAATAGATTGTGCCCCGAAGAATTCAACAAAATTAGCCGTATTGAGAATGCAAAGGAAATTTGTGATACTTTGATTGATATGCACGAAGGTACTGACTCCATCAAGGAATCTAAATTGGATGTGCTTCAAAGCCAACTTGACAAGTTCAAAATGAAGGATGGTGAAGGTGTCGCTGAAATGTACTCTAGGCTTGCTCTCATCACAAATGAGATTGCCGGCTTAGTAAGTGAAGAGATGACCGATAGACTCATCATCAGATCCTAAGAGCCTTGGATGGAAATTATGATACCGTGTGCACATTGATCCAAATGATGCCCAACTACAAAGATCTCAAGCCAACGGAAGTCATTAGAAGAATTGTTGCTCATGAGATGTCACTCAAGGATAAAGAAGAGCTTCACAACAAGTCAAGTGGTGCTTACAAAGCCTCATGTGATGCTCCTACATCATCAAGTGAGAAACAAACCTTCAATGAAGAATTGAGCCTAATGGTGAGGAACTTCAACAAGTTCTACAAGAGTAGAAGCAAGGAAAGAAGTTCCAAGTCAAGGTCCTACAATGACAAAAGATCTTCGAGTCGTGAACATAATTGCTACAATTGTGGAAGACACGGACACTACTCCAATGAGTGTACAGCTCCCTACAAAAGGAGAGAAGATTCACCTAAAAGAAGAAGTAGAAGAGAAGAATCACCACCAAGAGAGAGAAGGAGTAGAGATGATATTATGAACGAAGAATCTCTCGGAGAAACAAGGATATGGAAAGGAAGGACAAATCATCAAAGAGCTACACAAAACGAAGACATCAAGCTCACATTGGTGAATGGGTATCCGGCTCCGATTCCGACCATCACTCCGAAAGAAGTTATCACTTTGACTCCGAATATACTCAAGATGAAGGTGTTGCCGGTCTAGCACTTGTGTCAACCAACTCCTATGACATATTTGTTGGAAATATGCCCTAGAGGCAATAATAAAAGGATTATTATTATATTTCCTTGTTCATGATAATTGTCTTTATTCATGCTATAATTGTATTATCCGGAAATCGTAATACACGTGTGAATAGATAGACCATAATATGTCCCTAGTAAGCCTCTAGTTGACTAGCTCGTTGATCAACAGATAGTCATGGTTTCCTGACTATGGACATTAGATGTCGTTGATAACGGGATCACATCATTAAGAAAATGATGTGATGGACAAGACCCAATCCTAAGCATAGCACAAGATCGTGTAGTTCGTTTGCTAGAGCTTTTCCAATGTCAAGTATCTTTTCCTTAGACCATGAGATCCTGTAACTCCCGGATACCGTAGGAGTGCTTTGGGTGTACCAAACGTCACAACGTAACTGTGTGACTATAAAGGTGCACTACAGGTATCTCCGAAAGTGTCTGTTGGGTTGACACGGATCGAGACTGGGATTTGTCACTCCGTATGACGGATAGGTATCTCTGGGCCCACTCCGTAATGCATCATCATAATGAGCTCAAAGTGACCAAGTGTTTGGTCACGGGATCATGCATTACGGTACGAGTAAAGTGACTTTCCGGTAACGAGACTGAACGAGGTATTGGGATACCGACGATCGAGTCTCGGGCAAGTAACGTACCGATTGACAAAGGGAATTGTATACGGGGTTGCTTAAATCCTCGACATCGTGGTTCATCCGATGAGATCATCGTGGAACATGTGGGAGCCAACATGGGTATCCAGATCCCGCTGTTGGTTATTGGCCGGAGAGTTGTCTCGGTCATGTCTGCATGATTCCCGAACCCGTAGGGTCTACACACTTAAGGTTCGGTGACGCTAGGGTCATTAGGAAGACTTGTATGTGATTACCGAATGTTGTTCGGAGTCTCGGATGAGATCCCGGACGTCACGAGGAGTTCCGGAATGGTCCGGAGGTGAAGATTTATATATGGGAAGTTGTCATACGGTCACCGGAAAGTTTCGGGGGCATATCGGTATTGTATCGGGGCCACCGGAAGGGTTCCGGGGGTCCACCGGGAGGGACCACCTCTCTCGGAGGGCCTCATGGGCCGTAGTGGGCAGGGAACCAGCCCCTGGAGGGCTGGGCATGCCCCCCTTGGTCCCATGCGCCTAGGGTTGGGGGGGAAACCCTAGTGGGGGCACCCCCTTGCTTGGGGGGCAAGCCCCCTCCCTTGGCCGCCCCCCTCTAGATCTCATCTAGAGGGGGCCGGCCCCCTTCCCCCTTCCCCTATAAATAGAGGGGCGAGGGGAGGGCTGCACACAACATGCAAGGCGCAGCCCCTCCCCTTCCCAACACCTCTCCTCCTCCGTTAAGAGCTTGGCGAAGCCCTGCCGGAGTACTGCCTCTCCACCACCACCACGCCGTCGTGCTGCTGCTGGAGCCTTCTTCCTCAACCTCTCCTTCCCCCTTGCTGGATCAAGAAGGAGGAGACGTCATCCGCTCCGTACGTGTGTTGAATGCGGAGGTGCTGTCCGTTCGGCACTTGGTCATCGGTGATTTGGATCACGACGAGTACGACTCCATCATCCCCGTTCTCTTGAACGCTTCCGCTCGCGATCTACAAGGGTATGTAGATGCACTCCTATCACTCGTTGCTTAAGTGAACTCATAGATGGATCTTGGTGAAACCGTAGGAAATTTTTTATTTTCTGCAACGTTCCCTAACAGTGGTATCATGAGCTAGGTCTATGCGTAGTTCTCTATTGCACGAGTAGAACACAAATTTGTTGTGGGCGTAGATGTTGTCAACTTTCTTGCCGCTACTAGTCTTATTTTGCTTCAGCGGTATTGTGGGATGAAGCGGCCCGGACCGACCTTACAGGTACGCTTACGTGAGACAGGTTCCACCGACTGACATGCACTAGTTGCATAAGGTGGCTAGCGGGTGTCTGTCTCTCCCACTTTAGTTGGAGAGGATTCGACGAAAAGGGTCCTTATGAAGGGTAAATAGAAGTTGACAAATCACGTTGTGGCTTTTTCGTAGGTAAGAAAACGTTCTTGCTAGAACCCCATTGCAGCCACGTAAAAGATGCAACAATAATTAGAGGACGTCTAACTTGTTTTTGCAGCAATTGCCTTGTGATGTGATATGGCCAAAAGTTGTGATGAATGATGGATGATATATTGTGATGTATGAGATCATGTTCTTGTAATAGGAATCACGACTTGCATGTCGATGAGTATGACAACTGGCAGAGGAGTTGTCTTAATTATTGTATGACCTGCGTGTCAATGATTTAACGCCATGTAATTACTTTACTTTATTGCTAAAACGTTAGCCATAGTAGTAGAAGTAATAGTTGGCGAGCAACTTGATGGAGACACGATGATGGAGATCATGGTGTCATGCCGGTGACGAAGATGATCATGGAGCCCCGAAGATGGAGATCAAAGGAGCTATATGATATTGGCCATATCATGTCACTACTATATAATTGCATGTGATGTTTATTATGTTTGTGCATCTTGTTTACTTAGAACGATGGTAGTAAATAAGATGATCCCTTATAATAATTTCAGGAAAGTGTTCTCCCCTAAATGTGCGCCGTTGCTAAAGTTCATCGTTTCGAAGCACCACGTGATGATCGGGTGTGATAGATTCTTACGTTCACATACAACGGGTGTAAGACAGTTTTACACATGCAAAAACACTTAGGGTTAACTTGACAAGCCTAGCATGTACAGACATGGCCTCGGAACACAGAGACCGAAAGGTCGAACATGAGTCATATGGAAGATACGATCAACATGGAGATGTTCACCGATGATGACTAGTCCGTCTCACGTGATGATCGGACATGGCCTAGTCGACTCGGATCGTGTAACACTTAGATGACTAGAGGGATGTCTAATCTGAGTGGGAGTTCATTAAAATAATTTGATTAGATGAACTTAATTATCATGAACTTAGTCTAAAACCTTTGCAAATATGTCTTGTAGATCAAATGGCCAACGCTCATGTCAACATGAACTTCAACGCGTTCCTAGAGAAAACCAAGCTGAAAGATGATGGCAGCAACTATACGGACTGGGTCCAGAACCTGAGGATCATCCTCATAGCTGCCAAGAAAGCATATGTCCTAGATGGACCGCTAGGTGAAGCACCCATCCCAGAGAACCAAGACGTTATGAACGCTTGGCAGTCACGTGCTGATGATTACTCCCTCGTTCAGTGCGGCATGCTTTACAGCCTAGAACTGGGGCTTCAAAAGCGTTTTGAGCAACACAGAGCATATGAGATGTTCGAGGAGCTGAAAATGGTTTTCCAAGCTCATGCCCGGGTCGAGAGATATGAAGTCTCCGACAAGTTCTATAGTTGTAAGATGGAGGAAAATAGTTCTGTCAGTGAGCACATACTCAAAATGTCTGGGTTGCACAACCGCCTGTCCCAGCTGGACATTAACCTCCCGGACGAGGCGGTCATTGACAGAATCCTTCAGCCGCTCCCACCGAGCTACAAGAGCTTTGTGATGAACTACAATATGCAAGGGATGGTGAAAACTATTCCTAAAGTATTTTCAATGCTGAAGTCGGCAGAGGTAGAAATCAAGAAAGAACATCAAGTGTTGATGGTCAATAAAACCACCAAGTTCAAGAAGGGCAAGGGTAAGAAGAACTTCAAGAAGGACGGCAAGGATGTTGTCGCGCCCGGTAAGCCAGTTGCCGGGAAGAAGTCAAAGAATGGACCCAAGCCTGAGATTGAGTGCTTTTATTGCAAAGGGAAGGGTCACTGGAAGCGGAACTGCCCAAATACTTAGCGGACAAGAAGGCCGGCAACACTAAAGGTATATTTGATATACATGTAATTGATGTGTACCTTACCAGTACTCATAGTAACTCTTGGGTATTTGATACCGGTGCCGTTGCTCATATTTGTAACTCACAGCAGGAGCTGCGGAATAAGCGGAGACTGGCGAAGGACGAGGTGACGATGCGCGTCGGGAATGGTTCCAAGGTCGATGTGATCGCTGTCGGCACGCTACCTCTACATTTACCTACGGGATTAGTTTTAAACCTCAATAATTGTTATTTAGTGCCAAGTTTGAGCATGAACATTGTATCTGGATCTCGATTGATACGAGATGGCTACTCATTTAAATCCGAGAATAATGGTTGTTCTATTTATATGAGAGATATGTTTTATGGTCATGCCCCGATGGTCAATGGTTTATTCTTAATGAATCTCGAACGTGATGTTACACATATTCATAGTGTGAATACCAAAAGATGTAAAGTTGATAACGATAGTCCCACATACTTGTGGCACTACCGCCTTGGTCACATTGGTGTCAAGCGCATGAAGAAGCTCCATGCTGATGGACTTTTAGAGTCTCTCGATTATGAATCATTTGACACATGCGAACCATGCCTCATGGGCAAAATGACCAAGACTCCGTTCTCCAGAACAATGGAGCGAGCGACCAACTTATTGAAAATCATACATACCGATGTGTGCGGTCCAATGAGCGTTGAGGCTCGCGGAGGATATCATTATGTTCTCACTCTCACTGATGACTTGAGTAGATATGGGTATGTCTACTTAATGAAACACAAGTCTGAGACCTTTGAAAAGTTCAAGGAATTTCAGAATGAGGTAGAGAATGAACGTGACCGAAAGATAAAGTTCCTACGATCAGATCATGGAGGAGAATATTTAAGTCACGAATTTGGTACGCACTTAAGGAAATGTGGAATCATTTCACAACTCACGCCGCCTGGAACACCTCAGCGTAACGGTGTGTCCGAACGTCGTAATCGCACTCTATTGGATATGGTGCGGTCTATGATGTCTCTTACCGATTTACCGCTATCATTTTGGGGATACGCTCTAGAGACAGCTACATTCACTTTAAATAGGGCTCCATCTAAATCCGTTGAGACGACACCGTATGAATTATGGTTTGGGAGGAAACCTAAGCTGTCGTTTCTAAAAGTTTGGGGATGCGATGCTTATGTCAAGAAACTTCAACCTGAAAAGCTCGAACCCAAATCGGAAAAATGCGTCTTCATAGGATACCCTAAGGAACCATTGGGTATACCTTCTACTTAAGATCTGAGGGCAAGATCTTTGTTGCCAAGAACGGATCCTTTCTGGAAAAAGAGTTTCTCTCGAAAGAAGTATGTGGGAGGAAAGTAGAACTCGATGAAGTACTACCTCTTGAACCGGAAAGTAATGCAGCTCAGTAAAATGTTCCTGTGGTGCCTACACCGACTGGAGAGGAAATTAATGTTGATGATCAAGGTACTTTAGATCAAGTTGCTACTGAATTTTTTAGTTCCACAAGGACACGTTCCACACCAGAGTGGTATGGCAACCCTGTCCTGGAAATAATGTTGTTAGACAATGGTGAACCTTCAAACTATGAAGAAGCGATGGCGGGCCCAGATTCCAACAAATGGCTTGAAGCCATGCAATCCGAGATAGAATCCATGTATGAAAACAAAGTATGGACTTTGACAGACTTGCCCGATGATCGGCGAGCGATAGAAAACAAATGGATCTTTAAGAAGAAGACGGACACGGATGGTAATGTTACCATCTATAAAGCTTGACTTGTCGCTAAGGGTTATCGGCAAGTTCAAGGGGTTGACTACGATGAGACATTCTCTCCCGTAGCGAAGCTGAAGTCCGTTCGAATCATGTTAGCAATTGCCGCATACTATGATTATGAGATATGGCAGATGGACGTCAAAACGGCATTCCTTAATGGACATCTTAAGAAAGAACTGTATATGATGCAGCTGGAAGGTTTTGTCGATCCTAAGAATGCTAACAAAGTATGCAAGCTCCAGCGATCCATTTATGGGCTGGTGCAAGCATCTCGGAGTTGGAACATTCGCTTTGATGAGATGATCAAAGCGTTTGGGTTTATGCAGACTTATGGAGAAGCCTGCGTTTATAAGAAAGTGAGTGGGAGCTCTGTAGCATTTCTCATATTATATGTAGATGACATACTCTTGATGGGAAATGATATAGAACTTTTGGACAACATTAAGGCCTACTTGAATAAGTGTTTTTCAATGAAGGACCTTGGAGAAGCTGCTTACATATTAGGCATCAAGATCTATAGGGATAGATCGAGACGCCTCATAGGTCTTTCACAAAGCACATACCTTGATAAGATTTTGAAGAAGTTCAAAATGGATCAGTCCAAGAAAGGGTTCTTGCCTGTATTGCAAGGTGTGAGATTGAGCTCGGCTCAATGCCCGACCACGGCAAAAGATAAAGAAGAGATGAGTGTCATCCCCTATGCTTCAGCCATAGGATCTATTATGTATGCCATGTTGTGTACCAAACCTGATGTAAACCTTTCCGTAAGTTTGGTAGGAAGGTACCAAAGTAATCCCGGCAAGGAACACTGGACAGCGGTCAAGAATATCCTGAAGTACCTGAAAAGGACAAAGGACATGTTTCTCGTTTATGGAGGTGATGAAGAGCTCGTCGTAAAGGGTTACGTTGACGCTAGCTTCGACACAGATCTGGATGACTCTAAGTCACAAACCGGATACGTGTATATGTTGAATGGTGGAGCAGTAAGCTGGTGCAGCTGCAAGCAGAGCGTCGTGGCGGGATCTACATGTGAAGCGGAGTGCATGGCAGCCTCAGAGGCAGCGCATGAAGCAATTTGGGTGAAGGAGTTCATCACCGACCTAGGAGTCATACCCAATGCGTCGGGGCCGATCAAACTCTTCTGTGACAACACTGGAGCTATTGCCCTTGCCAAGGAGCCCAGGTTTTACAAGAAGACCAGGCACATCAAGCGTCGTTTCAACTCCATTCGTGAAAATATTCAAGATGGAGACACAGATATTTGCAAACTACATATGGATCTGAATGTCGCAGATCCGTTGACTAAACCTCTTTCGCGAGCAAAACATGATCAACACCAGAACTCTCTGGGTGTTCGATTCATCACAATGTAACTAGATTATTGACTCTAGTGCAAGTGGGAGACTGTTGGAAATATGCCCTAGAGGCAATAATAAAAGGATTATTATTATATTTCCTTGTTCATGATAATTGTCTTTATTCATGCTATAATTTTATTATCCGGAAATCGTAATACACGTGTGAATACATAGACCATAATATGTCCCTAGTAAGCCTCTAGTTGACTAGCTCGTTGATCAACAGATAGTCATGGTTTCCTGACTATGGACATTAGATGTCGTTGATAACGGGATCACATCATTAGGAGAATGATGTGATGGACAAGACCCAATCCTAAGCATAGCACAAGATCGTGTAGTTCGTTTGCTAGAGCTTTTCCAATGTCAAGTATCTTTTCCTTAGACCATGAGATCGTGTAACTCCCGGATACCGTAGGAGTGCTTTGGGTGTACCAAACGTCACAACGTAACTGTGTGACTATAAGGTGCACTACAGGTATCTCCGAAAGTGTCTGTTGGGTTGACACGGATCGAGATTGGGATTTGTCACTCCGTATGACGGAGAGGTATCTCTGGGCCCACTCGGTAATGCATCATCATAATGAGCTCAAAGTGACCAAGTGTTTGGTCACGGGATCATGCATTACGGTACGAGTAAAGTGACTTGCCGGTAACGAGACTGAACGAGGTATTGGGATACCGACGATCGAGTCTCGGGCAAGTAACGTACCGATTGACAAAGGGAATTGTATACGGGGTTGCTTAAATCCTCGACATCGTGGTTCATCCGATGAGATCATCGTGGAACATGTGGGAGCCAACATGGGTATCCAGATCCTGCTGTTGGTTATTGGCCGGAGAGCTGTCTCGGTCATGTCTGCATGATTCCCGAACCCGTAGGGTCTACACACTTAAGGTTCGGTGACGCTAGGGTCATTAGGAAGACTTGTATGTGATTACTGAATGTTGTTCGGAGTCCCGGATGAGATCCCGGACGTCACGAGGAGTTCCGGAATGGTCCAGAGGTGAAGATTTATATATGGGAAGTTGTCATACAGTCACCGGAAAGTTTCGGGGGCATATCGGTATTGTACCGGGGCCACCGGAAGGGTTCCGGGGGTTCACCGGGAGGGACCACCTCTCTCGGAGGGCCTCATGGGCCATAGTGTGCAGGGAACCAGCCCCTGGAGGGCTGAGCGCCCCCCCTTGGGCCCATGCGCCTAGGGTTGGGGGGGGAAACCCTAGTGGGGGCGCCCCCCTTGCTTGGGGGGCAAGCCCCCTCCCTTGGCCGCCGCCCTCCTCTAGATCTCATCTAGAGGGGGCCGGCCCCCTTCCCCCTTCCCCTATAAATAGAGGGGCGAGGGGAGGGCTGCGCACAACATCCAAGGCGCAGCCCCTCCCCTCCCCAACACCTCTCCTCCTCTGTTAAGAGCTTGGCGAAGCCCTGCCGCAGTACTGCCTCTCCACCACCACCACGCCGTCGTGCTACTGCTGGAGCCTTCTTCCTCAACCTCTCCTTCCCCCTTGCTGGATCAAGAAGGAGGAGACGTCATCCTCTCCGTACGTGTCTTGAACGCGGAGGTGCTGTCCATTCGACACTTGGTCATCGGTGCTTTGGATCACGGCGAGTACGACTCCATCATCCCCGTTCTCTTGAACGCTTCCACTCGCGATCTACAAGGGTATGTAGATGCACTCCTATCACTCGTTGCTTAGATGAACTCATAGATGGATCTTGGTGAAACCGTAGGAAAATTATTATTTTCTGCAACGTTCCCCAACAACATTTGGCTCACCAAATGAAGGAATTGGAAGATGCTTCATGGCTAAAGGCCCAAAGGTATCACACCCCGAGTATGTTGATTTCAATAGTGATGAAGATGACTTGCTAGGTGATGATGATTTACTTGTTGATAATTCTAGTTATGAAAACTATGATGAATTTGCTATTAATCATGCTAATCAAGATATAACGAATGACAATGATAAGAAGGAGATTAATCGTCTAACTAAAGAACTAAATACTCTTAAGTTAGCTCATGAAACTACCTTGGAAGATCATCGAGGACTTTTAAAGACTCATGAGAAGTTACGCTTTGAAAAGCTCAACCTAGAGCAAGGGCATGAGTTTTTAAAGGCAATCAATGATGATCTTCGCAAGAAAAGTTCTTCTTACATTGCCAAGCGTTTACTCTTGTCTACTTACATGCCACAAGTTAAATCTAGCAACAAAAGTAAGAAAGATTCTTCCTCTAGTAGTAACAACAATCATGCTAAATCCAATGTTGTTGCTTCTAGTAGTTCTCTTGATTCCACTAATGATTCTCTTAGACAAGTTACACTTGAGCAAGAAAATAGCTTATTGAAGGGAATTATAGAGAAAGGTGTTTACAAGAGCCTTGCCGGAAGTAAGCAATTTGAGAAAATTGTACGCAAGAAAGGAAGGCGCCGGAAGAACCAAGGTGTTGGTTTTGAACGAAAGTTCAATGCCAATGGAGTTGAGTGGGAAGAAGATCAATACCCCAAGACAAAGTTTGTTCCTCAACAAGAGAAGTATGATCCTACTTCTCTCCAAGGGACAGAAGCTGAAGATGATCTTCCACCACAAGACCACAAGCAAAAAGGCAAGGATAAGCTTCAAGAGGAGATTGATGCATTTGAAGAAGCTCCCAAGGCCTTGGTCAAGTGGGTTCCCAAGACTACAGTTCTACTTCATCAAGTACGACTACAACCAAGGATTCCCATCAAGATGATGTGGATCTGATACGTCTCCAACGTATCTATAATTTTTGATTGTTCCATGCTATTATATTACCCCTTTTGGATGTTTATGGGCTTTATTTTACACATTTATATCATTTTGGGGACTAACCTACTAACCGGAGGCCCAGCCCATATTGCTGTTTTTTTGCCTATTTCAGTATTTCGAAGAAAAGGAATATCAAATGGAGTCCAAACGGAATGAAACCTTCGGGAGCGTGATTTTTGGAACGAACGTGATCCAGAGGACTTGGAGTGCAAGCCAAGAAGCTTCCCAGGCTCCCACGAGATAGGAGGGCGCCCCCCCTGTAGGGCGCGCCCCCTGTCTCGTGGGCCCCTCGGGCGGCCACCGACGTACTTCTTCCTCCTATATATACCTACGTACCCCAAAAACATCTAGGAGCACCACGAAACACAATTTCCACCGCCGTAACCTTCTATATCCGCGAGATCTCATCTTGGAGCCTTTGCCGGCACTCTGCCGGAGGGGGAATCGACCATGGAGGGCTTCTACATCAACATCCTTGCCCCTCCGATGAGTTGTGAGTAGTTTACCACAGACCTACGGTTCCATAGTTATTAGCTAGATGGCTTCTTCTCTCTTTTTGGATCTCAATACAATGTTCTCCCCCTCTCTTGTGGAGATCTATTCGATGTAAACTCTTTTTGCGGTGTGTTTGTCGAGATCTGATGAATTGTGGGTTTATGATCAAGTTTATCTATAAATAATATTTGAATCTTATCTGAATTCTTTTATGTATGATTGAGTTGTCTTTGCAAGTCTCTTCGAATTATTAGTTTGGTTTGGCCTACTAGATTGATCTTTCTTGCCATGGGAGAAGTGCTTAGCTTTGGGTTCAATCTTGCGGTGTCCTTATCCAGTGACAGAAAGGGTTGCAAGGCACGTATTGTATTGTTGCCATCGAGGATAACAAGATGGGGTTTATATCATATTGCTTGAGTTTATCCCTCTACATCATGTCATCTTGCTTAATGCGTTACTCTGTTCTTATGAACTTAATACTCTAGATGCAGGCAGGAGTCGGTCGATGTGTGGAGTAATAGTAGTAGATGCAGGCAGGAGTCGGTCTACTTGTTATGGACGTGATGCCTATATACATGATCATGCCTAGATAATCTCATAACTATGCGCTTTTCTATCAATTGCTCGACAGTAATTTGTTCACCCACCGTAATACTTATGCTATTTTGAGAGAAGCCTCTAGTGAAACCTATGGCCCCCGGGTCTATCTCTTATCATATTTTCTTTCAATCTACTTTTATTTGCATCTTTAATTTTTGCATCTATATTATAAAATACCAGAAATATATTTATCTTATCTTACTATCTTTATTAGATCTCACTTTCGCAAGTGTCCGTGAAGGGATTGACAACCCCTTTATTGCGTTGGTTGCGAGTTCTCAGTTTGTTTGTGTAGGTGCGTGGGACTTTTGAGGAGCCTCCTACTGGATTGATACGTTGGTTCTCAAAAACTGAGGGAAATACTTATGCTACTATTGCTGCATCACCCTCTCCTCTTCGAGGAAAACCAACGCAAGCTCAAGATGTAGCAGGATCCTGAAGAAGAAGAACTAGAGAGTTCTTGAGGGTGACTCCGCCAACACACTTCACTCATATCATTTTGGCAAGAACAAGTGCAAACAACTTCCATATCTTGCACTAGTTCAAGGAGTCACAAACCCTCTTGTTGGTAAGACAAGGGACAAGGTAACCTAATGCTTTCATGGACATCATCTTGTGTGAACATCACTCTATGTCTATGGATATCCTTGTTTGTTCCTTGTGGGACTAACCCGTGTAGGTATTGAAAGTGCAACTCACTCCAATGGATTGCTCCGAATGATCTACATAAACATTGAGCGTCCACATCTTCAACACCTACACGAAGTCATCAATCGACAGAACCCAAGGTTAGTTCATCCCTCTTAGGGCGGGGGGTATCACATCTAGGGGGAGCTTTACTCTAAGAATTGAGCTAAAGCAACTCTAACGGTGTGAACACAATAATGCTTTATGTAAAAGTGGTAACCCCACTTGTGCTTAAACAATGAGTATGACCTATGATCAAATGTTCTCATTTGAATCCTAAGTCAATATACTCATATATAGATGACCTAGTCATCGCAAATTGCTTGATAGATGCTAGAGTGTTTGTGCATGCTTTGCCACATACTTGTGCACGGGCAGTCGCAGCGTCCCGCGGCAAGGCTTGCCGGGCGTCCGCCAAGACCCTTCACTATTCAAATTACTGCCATTCAAGAACAAAGTGTTAACCGAGAAGACAAGGCCCCGGCAAGAGAAGCTTGCCGGGAAGGACAAGACCCCGACAAGAGGAGCTTGCCGGGAAGGCCAACCAAGGCACTCCAGAAAACTTGCCGCGACGCACCGTGCGTCCCGGCAAGACCCGACGAGCGGCAAGCTTGCGGGTGCGACAAGACAGAGACCGTGGCAAGGCACTTGCCGCGGCGAAGCCACCACTCTGCGCCCATGCTCCAGCTCACCCGACGACGTGTCGCCGCAGGATCGCTCCTGGTGCACGTGGCGGTAGCTGTGCAGCCAAGCGGTGCGAGGTGGCAAGTGAAGATGACTAGGAGGCCATCGTGGCGATCGGTGGCGCCCCTAACGGTCGCTTCCTGCACTGTTTGGGCGACCGGACAGGCATTAAATGCCCTTGTCCCCTGCCGTCAGAGTTAGGTAGGGGGCACTGTTGGTAGCAGTTGTACCAACCCACGTTTTTACGTTTTTACCCCTCTCTCTGTGTTGCCACCTGTCGGTGACCCCTTTAGACTATAAAAAGGAGGCCCATGCGCACGTAGAAGGGGTTCGGTTCGGTTCGATGCTTTCGAAACCACAGCATACCCACGCTCTCAAGCAAGAACAAAATACAAACACAAAGCAGCAGTAGGAGTTTTATCCCTCCGGGGAGGTCCGAAGCTGGGTAAAATCCCTCGCGTGCTCGACCTCGATCTGCTCTTTGCGCGCCCTCCGCTCCCTGCCGGACCGAAAAGGGGCCCTGCCCCATAGGTGCTCGTTCTCCACCACGACATCTCTGGCGCGCCAGGTAGGGGGCGTCGAGGTTGTGTGAACCTGATCCGGTCTCCGCGCGCGCTACACCAACATCTTCATCAACATGCCACCGAAGAAGAAGACTTCGGAGGTGGCCGCTCCGTCTACGTCGATTCCACCACCGCCGGAGCAAACGGGCGGTGGGGTAGACGCCGGCGGAGGAGCGGGCGCCGACGGTGGGACTCACGTCGTCACCAGGTCCAAGGACAAGGCCCCGCAAGCTTCTGCGTCTATACATACGCCGCACCCTTCCCAGGGAGTGCAAGATCGACAACGCCATGGTGCTCCTAGCACCGTACTCGCGTTGGAGCAAGGCCAAGCTGGTGGATCTCGGGGCGTTCAAGACCAGCGTGCACGCCAGCATGCTGGCACAAGTGAGGTGCGGTCGCCTGGACGGGGTACTGCTCCTTCCAACCTAGTTGGGAGTTCGAGCATATCCCGCTCCTCGCGCCGCTCGCCGCCGCCGCCGAAGACCCTAGAGGAAGCGTTGGCCCGAGCCCAACTACTACTCGACTATCCTCCAGCGCCGCACAAGATCGACGACTGGAGGATCACCATCCAGAGCCTTATCATCTTCGCCAACGGCGACAAGCCCCGACAACCAAGCACGTCGAAGCCACGGCAAGACGCCCAGGCGCAAGCCGATGGCGACAAGACTGGTGGGGGTTCCACCACTGTGCACTCCCCGCCAAGAAGGCCAAGATCGCCGACTCGCCGGGCCAACCTCGACACCGACTCCACTGCATCGTCGGACCCGCGAGCTCGCCGCGATCAACGCCAAGTTCTTCAAGAACGACGACACGAAGACGCTCGCACTCGCATCGAGCATCGGAGAGATGCGCGACGTCAGTCTGACCAGCGCGCTGGGCCCACTGTCGATATGCATGCGCCAGGGGAACCAGGCGATTTACCGTACGCGGTAGGTTGCCCTGCGTTCACTCGTGAGCTGCGGCAAGTCCAGTGGCCCAGCACCAAGAACTTCAAGCCAGACGTACCCGAGAAGTACGATGGCAGGATACATCCGTCAGAGTTCCTCAGCGTCTACACCATCGCGGTGCAGGCTGCCGGGGGACGCGACGAGAAGATCCTCGCCAACTACTTCCCGCTGGTGCTCAAGCCCAACGTCAGATCTTGGCTCATGCACTTGCTGGACAACTCCATCTCTTCGTGGGCGGACCTGTGCCATCAGTTTGTCGGCGCCTTCACAGGCGGCCACAAGCCCCATGGCCAGGAGAGTGATCTTCATCTGCTCGCCCAGAAAGAAGGAGAACCCCTGCGCAAGTACATACAGAGATTCAGCCAGGTGCAACACAACATCCCAGACGTCCACCCTGCCGCGGTTATCAGCGCGTTCCATCAGAACGTGCGTAACCGCAGGATGAGGGAGGAGATGGCGATGTGCAAGATCAGAGATGTCAGCGAGCTATATGCTCTGGCCGACAAGTGTGCACGTGCTGAAGAGGGGAGGAAACTCCCCGGAGAGAATGCAGGAGCAGAAGGATCTGACAGTGAGGACGCACCTCCGGCAAAGAGGAACCGGAGGCGGAATAACAGAAAGAGAAAGGCTAAGGATGTGCTAGTTGTTGAGCAGTCCGGCAACGGAGGCGGCGCCGACAAGGCCAAGGCTGCCGACTCCGGCGAGGCTGTGGTGGCCGCTGACAAGCAGGACGGCTCTGGCAAGCAATACTGCAAGATCCATCGCACCAAGGGCCATGACCTCCAAGCTTGCAAGAAGGTTCAGCAGATGGCAGAGTTACAGAAAGCTGAGTATGAGCGTCGCGACAAGGAGAAGGCCCAGGAAGGTGGCGGAGGATCCGGCAAGAAGCGTCCTGCCCGGGGAGGGCGCCGCAGCAAGGTTAAGCAGCGGCAAGGAGACAGACTTCCCCGTGGCCGCGACAAGGACGAAGACGAAGATGAAGATGATGAGATGGATGAGGATGAGACTGACGAGCAGGAGTTTCAGAAGGCAACGGAGGTTCTGTGCATTGACGGCGGTGCTTCTCTGCACACCTCGCACCGCCAATTCAAACAGTGGGTGCGGGAGGTGAATGCAGCAGAACCGTCTGTCGAATCGCGCAAACCCCTGAAGTGGTCCAGCACGCCCATCATCTTTGATGTTGAGGATCACCCTGATCGCATCACTGCGGTCGGGTGCTTGCCGATGTTGGTTTCGCCAACCATCCGCAACCTCAAGGTCACAAAGATGTTGGTTGACGGCGGGGCCGGCCTAAATCTGATCTCTTCCGCGGTACTCAACAAGCTCCAGATCCCCGACAGTGAGCTCGAAGAAACTGGTACTTTTCAAGGAATCAACCCGGGAAGGAGCAAGCCAAAGGGGAAGATTACACTGGCAATGACGTTTGGTAGCAAGCTGAATTTCAGGACAGAGAGAGTCACATTTGACGTTGCTGATTTCCCATTGCCCTACAATGGGATACTTGGCCGTCCAGCGCTTGCCAAGTTCATGGCAGCCTCTCACTATGCCTACAACGTGCTCAAGATGCCCGGTTCGATAAGTGTCATTTCTGTCCACGGCGACAAGAAGGATGCACTTATCTGTACCGACAAGATCTACCGGGAAGCAGCAGCCGCAGCAGAGCGCAAACCACTTGCCGCTGAAGCTCCCGGGGGGAAGAAGAAGACCAAGTCCGGCAAGAGTAGCTCTGATGCCCACTCCGGCAAGCGCACCTCTTCGGAGTGCTGTGCTACCGTCGAGGACGCATCATCGAGCTCCACCGGCAAGTGCAAGAAAGCGAAGACAGCATCACCAGAGACCAAGAAAGTGGCCGCCAAGGAGAACGGCACCGGTGGTACCTTCACCATCAGTGCCACGCTTGATCCTAAATAGGAAAGCGCGCTCGTTGCTTTCCTGCGGGCGAATGTCGATGTGTTTGCATGGCAACCATCTGACATCCCCGGTGTTCCCAGGAAAGTAATTGAGCACCACCGAGCCGTCTGCCCTCACGCGCGGCCCGTCAAGCAGAGAGTCAGGAAGCAAGCAGTGGAACGCCAAGAGTTCATTGCAGAAGAGATCAAGAAGTTGGAAGCAGCAGGTATTGTCCGAGGAGTACTCCATCCGACGTGGTTAGCCAATCCAGTAGTCGTGCGCAAGGCGAACGGGAAGTGGAGGCTTTGTATTGACTTCACGGATGTTAATAAAGCTTGTCCCAAAGATCCATTTCCCTTGCCGCGCATTGACCAGATTGTCGACTCCACGGCAGGATGTGATCTGCTTTCATTTCTTGATGCCTACTCAGGATATCATCAGATCTTCATGGCAGAAGAGGATGAAGAGAAAACCGCATTCATTACTCCATGTGGCACGTACTGCTTTGTACGAATGCCTTTCGGACTAAAGAATGCTGGTTCCACATTTGCAAGGGTAGTCAGTCATGCTTTTGAGCCATAGCTGCACAGAAATGTAGAAGCTTACATGGATGACATAGTGGTCAAGAGCAGGGACAGAGCAACTTTGATCCAAGATTTGGATGAGACTTTTGCAAATCTACGCAAGATCAATCTCAAGTTGAACCCCGAGAAGTGCGTGTTTGGAGTTCCTTCCGGCAAGCTTCTTGGGTTCTTTGTCTCCCAGAGGGGGATCGAGGCAAATCCCGACAAGATCAAGGCCATCGAGCAGATCGAAGCACCGAAGCGCGTCAAGGATGTGCGGAGGCTTGCCGGCTGTGTGGCTGCTCTCAGTAGGTTCATTTCTAAGTCCGCGGAGCGCGCCCTGCCATTTTTCAAAATCTTGAAAAAGGCAGGTCCGATGAAATGGACTTCAGAGGCGGAGGCCGCGCTCCAGGATTTGAAGAGGTACCTATCCACCACTCCAACACTTGTCGCACCTAAGCCACAAGAAAAGTTGTTGCTATATCTAGCGGCAACCAATCAAGTGGTTAGTGCTGCGTTAGTGGCGGAGAGGGAGGCAGATGATGAGCCAGCGGCCGCGGCAAGCGAATCCAGCGACAAGCAGGGGGCTTCTCCGTCAAGCTCTAGCCCCGGCAAGGATGGATCTGTACAGTTGCCGGAAGAGAAACATAAGAAGATGGTGCAGCGCCCAGTTTACTTTGTCAGTTCCCTTCTGCAAGGGGGCTAGATCAAGGTACTCTAGTGTGCAAAAGTTGCTTTTCGGCCTTCTCATGGCCTCGAGGAAGCTGCGCCACTACTTTCAAGCACATGAGATCACAGTCGTCACTCGCTTTCCGTTGAAAAGGATATTGCAGAATCCATAAGCAACAGGCAGGATTGTTGAGTGGGCACTGGAATTGTCAAGCTTTGGCCTCAAGTTTGAGAGTACCTCAACTATCCAGAGCCGAGCCTTGGCGGAATTTATAGCAGAATGGACGCCAACACCTGATGAAGAAACTCCGGAGACGAGCATCCCCGTCAAGGAGGCAAGCAAAGAATGGATCATGTACTTTGACGGTGCCTTCTCGCTGCAAGGCGCCGGTGCGGGTGTGTTACTCGTCGCACCCACCGGAGAGCACCTCAAGTATGTGGTCCAGATGCACTTTCCCAAGGAGCAAGCAACAAACAATACTGCAGAGTATGAAGGGTTGCTTGCCGGACTCAGAATTGCAGCGGAGCTTGGGATCAAGAAACTCATTGTCAGGGGAGACTCGCAACTTGTCGTCCGTCAAGTAAACAAAGATTATCAGAGTCCGTTGATGGAGGCCTACATTGATGAAGCGAGAAAGCTAGAAGAGCAATTTGACGGCCTGCAAATGGAACATGTTCCGAGAGCTCAGAACGACATTGCAGATGGCCTGTCAAAATGCGCCGCGCTCAAGTTGCCTGTGGAACCAGGGATTTTTGTGCTCAAGCTAACTCAACCATCCGTGACACCATCAACTGGACAGAGCAAAAAGAGAAAGTTGGTTACTGGCGACCACTCTTCGGCAGAGCTCCCCGAAGCCGCCGCCAAGAAGGTCCCCAGGATCAACACAAAGAGTGCTGAGGAGCAGTCTGCTCCGACAAGCCCCAGGGTTTGTTTCGTTGAAGCAGACGCTCCCGACAAGCTGTGTCCCGACACGCTTGCCGGGGGGCATCACGCTCCTGCAGGATCCCAGATTCTTGCCGTAGAAGCGGATGTTCCCGCAGCAGCATTTGCGCCTTTAGTCCTTGTCGTCGAGCCACAAGCTCCGGCATGGGCACAGCAGATTGTCCATTTCCTTCAAACAGGAGAACTTCCCGAAGAGCAAGAAAAAGCAGAGAGAGTAGCCCGGCAATCAAGTATGTACCAGTTTGTCGACGACATACTGTACAGAAAAAGATTCAACAGAGTGAAGTTGAAGTGCATTGCCCGGGAAGAAGGACAAGAGCTGTTGGCAGAGATACACGGAGGCATATGTGGTCACCACATTGGCGCAAGAGCACTTGTCGGCAAGGCCTTCCGGCAAGGTTTCTTTTGGCCGACAGCCCTCCAGGATGCAACTGCACAAGTAACCAAGTGTGAAGCATGCCAGTTCCACTCCAAACAGATTCATCAACCAGCTCAAGCTCTCCAAACAATCCCTTTATCCTGGCCATTTTCGGTCTGGGGGCTCGACATCCTCGGCCCCTTTCCCCGAGCTGTCGGGGGCTTTGAGTACTTGTACGTGGCGATCGACAAGTTCACAAAGTGGCCGGAGGTGGAGGTAGTGAGGAAGGTGACAGCACAGTCAGCAGTCAAGTTCTTCAGGTCAATTGTTTGCCGTTTCGGAGTCCCTAACAGGATCATCACCGACAATGGCACACAATTCACGAGCCGCACCTTCATGCAGTACATGCAAGATCTTGGCACCAAGATCTGCTTCGCCTCTGTTGCTCACCCGAGAAGCAACGGTCAGGCGGAGAGGGCAAACGCTGAAGTGCTGCGCGGGCTCAAGACCAGAACTTTCGACAAGCTGCACAAGTGCGGAAGAAATTGGATCGAGGAGTTGCCGGTGGTTCTTTGGTCGATCAGGACGACACCAAATCGAGCCACCGGCCAGACATCTTTTGCTCTCGTCTACGGAGCAGAGGCAGTTCTCCCCACGGAACTCGTATACGGATCGCCTCGAGTGCTCGCTTATGATGAGCTTGAGCAAGAGCAGCTGCGGCAAGATGACGCGCTGCTCCTCGAGGAGGATCGTCTTCAGGCTGCTGTGCGAGCTGCTCGCTACCAGCAAGCTTTGCGCCGCTACCATAGCCGCAAAGTTAATGCCAGAAGCTTCGAGGAAGGCGACCTTGTTCTTCGGCGCGTTCAATCCGCCAAGGATTCCAACAAGTTGATGCCAAAGTGGGAAGGCCCTTATCGGGTGAAACGAGTCACTAGGCCCGGCGCTGTCCGCCTTGAGACCGAAGATGGCTTTCCGGTGAGCAACTCCTGGAACATAGAGCATCTTCGCAAGTTTTATCCATAAGGCGCGGTTGCCAGAACCCTGATCCGGCAACCACCTTTTGTACAAGACTTGCCGCTGTTGCATGTAACCCTTTGTACAGAGACAGGCGCAGACCCCGTGCATAAATAAAGATCAACTGCTATGCAAAACTTGTCAAAATTTCATGCTTTTTTTCGCATGCATAAACTTACACTTTGTGCAGCACTTGCCCAGGTAAGCAATAACGAGCTTCAAGGCTCCATGACTTTATTTTCTCTTCTTTCTTTTGCTCAAAAAGAAGGCTCCTCCGCCCACAAGTTCACCGGGGGGGGGGGGGAGAAGATAAACGTGTGAACCGGGCGTCGTTCAAAGAAGCATAAGCCTTGCCGGGACAGAAAAGCTAAGTTGCCAAAGTTTGAGCACAATCAGTTTTATACCTTTTTAAGTTATTTTCCTTGAACGACCATGCTTTGTATGGGAAACCTGTGCGCGGAGGAACCGGCTCGTGGCTAGTTGTGCCCTTACTTTGTTTCGAGTCCGCTCAACAATGAAAGCGTGCTGCAACTAGTCCCGGCAAGGTTTCTTGCCGGAGGCAACACCGCCAGCAGGCTGCTGATGTTCCGCACTCAGTGCTCGCGGCAAGTGTGCTCGCACCGGCAAGTTCCCTAAAAGCATAGGGTAAAAACATACAAGGATTGGAATCAAGTAAAGGAAATAACATAGCAAGCGTCGCCCAGATAAAGTTGTATTACAATAAATAACTTGCCGCGCTCTAATGAATTGTTCCTATAACATATCTAGCAGCGGCAAGAAAAAGGAGGAAAGGGGTGGCCTAATCTACATGATCGCCGTCAACCCTCTTGACTTCATTGACCTTGTCCACGATGGGTGCGATGATGGCTTTGAGCTCTTCAAGATCAGCACCCGCCGGCAGCTTCTTGAGGACGCGGGTGAGGTCGAGGCCCGGGTTGCGGAAGAGTATCTTCACCAACACCTTCTCCAAGACCTTGGTGCAGATTGCGCGCGACTTGTCGGCTAGCTTCTTAGGGATCCTTTCACGGAGCTGCTGGAGAGCCATCGCCACGCCCTTGAAGAACAAAGTAAGCTTGGCGCTGGGCTGGAGGTTCTCATCGGTGGAGTACCCGAAGCCCGCCAAGTCCAGCTGCTCCAGCTCCTCGTGGATCGTTGCAGCGATGTTGACGAGGCCCTCCGTCCAGAGCTCCACCGTAGCCCTGAAGGTGTTTTGAGTCTCAGCGGCCCTCGTCAGCAGCTCCTCGTTGCCCTTGATCTCCTTCTTCAGTTCATCCTCTCGCCTTTTGGCGGCGTCCAGCGTCTCCGTCAAGGTGGCCAGCTTCAGCTCCAGATCAGCACTCAAGTCCTGGGCGGCGTTCAGCTCCCTGGTCCTGTTGGCGAGTTGGACTTGCAGATCGCCATGAGCAAGGGCATCCTTCTCGCGTTCGCGCTGGAGTGCGGCAAGCTCTTTGTCTTTCCCTTTCATGTCCGCCTCCAGCTGCGTCACCCTCGCTTCTAGTTCCTTCTTGGCGGCTTCGGCAGCTGCGGCGGCATCCTTCGCCTCCTTGAGCACCCCGCCGAGTGATTGCTCCCATGCGTCGAGCTCCTCCTCATGGCTGTCCAAATTCACCTTCTTCTGCGTCAGCTCACCTTCCCGCCTAGACAGCTCCTCGGCGGCGAGCCTCTGCTGCTCTTCGGCCTCAGCCTTTTCCAGGATGAACGCCTTCTTTGCCTCATCGAGTTGTGCCCTCTCCTCCGCAATGGATCGGAGGGCCTCCTGGTTGCGGCCCTTGAGCTCATCTGCATACTTCTCTATGTCAACTCCTGCCCGCGCGACAAGCGCTTCCCGGGACTCGAGCTTCGCTTGCCGTGCGCGGTAGAGTGACACTAGCTTCCGGAGCAACTGCTCCTCCTCCGACTCGCCGCTGCTGCTGCTTGGCATGTCAACCACTGACAGCCCCGCAGAGGCGAGTACCTCCCCGTCAAACTCCTCTCCTTCGACCGGCGCCTTGGAGCTCGAAGCCCAGGGAAGCTTGATGTATACGCCCTCGCCGGCCTTCAAGTATGCGCCTGGCTGGGGCTCCTCGGAGCCCGGCGCTGCATCAGCGGCGGAGGGGTCGGCGGTCGGTGCAGCGCCTTGCGCTCCTGCGCCCTCCGGGTCGTTAGTACGATCGCCGGACCCCTCGCCAGCTTCTGCGCCGGCAGCCTTGGCAGCTTCTTCGTCGGCGGGTTCATCAGTGCCAGCCTCTTCCTCGTCAGCGGCGGCGTCTTCAGTGTCGCCGCGTGCACCTTCCTTGCCGGTGGCCTCAGTCTCCATCGGGTCTGTGAGAGGGGGATCTGAAGATAGGAAGGGGGAAAAAGTCAAGCAAATATCCAAAAAGAAGATCAGAAAAAGAAAAACCCAAGGAAGAATTTCTGACAAGGAGCGTTACCTGTGCTAGGCTCCGTGGCCATGGGCTCCGTCACCAGGGGCTCGCTGGCTCCGTCCCTTGCCGGGGACCCCTCCCTTGCCGGGGAGCGCTCCCATGTTGGAGAATCACCCCTTGGCGGCGTAGTCGAAGCAGATTGCACTTCCGGAGCGACCTCTGGTTGCTCCTGATGGGCCTGTTCTGCTCCTACACAAATGAATCAACAATCAAGATGTCAGCAAAAGAAGAGGCACCCATGCGTGCCCCACAACAAGAAGTGAACCAAACACTTACGCTGGGGGCTGTGCTGGGGGCTGCCGCGAGGAGAAGGGATCGGGTCTGTCAGGGTGGTCTCGGACGTGTCTTCTGCCATCACAGCAGGATCGTCCTCGATGACAACCACAGGGACCTTGGCCCTCTTCGCCGCTCTCTCGGCCAGAGTCCTGAAATGAAACAGGGATTCAGAGAGAAGCAAATCAGATGCAAGACAAGAAACAACAGAGATCGAAAAAAAACACAAGTACAACAAGAAGAAAGCCTTACTCCACCTCCTCTTCTTCCTCCTCGTCGGACCTCAGCGCAGAGAGGTCGAAGTCTGGTACCCTTTCTGCGCGGTGGGGCGGAGGAGTAGGCTCCCTTGGACGCTTGCCGGAGGCTGCGGCAGGATCAGGTGTGGCAGCCCGGGAAGACCCCGCCTCCGTTGCCGGCACAGCCTGGGACCCTCCCGCGGCAACGTTACTTGCCGCGGTGGAGCGTGTCCCACGGCGCCGCGGCTGCTGGCCTGCCTGCCCCCCTGCCGTATCTCCAACTCGACGGAGGCGCCTTCGTGGTTGAAATTGGGGCTGCGCTGGGGGCTCCGCCTGCGGCAAGCTCCTCGAAGACGGCTGGCCGCTCGCGCCCTCGGCGGGCTCGCTCACTTCGGCCTCGGGCTCCCCCTCGCCAACAACCTCTCCGGCAAGGTCCTCCCGGTCGGCAAGGCTTGCCGCCTCGGCCGCCTCTGCCTCCGCCAACGTGAAGCCAAATTCGCCCGCGGCGGCGGCGGCCGCCGCCTCTTCGGCCCTGGTGGTGATGTACCGCATCTCGTTCTCGGTGGTGTCGCGGGTGAGGAGCCTCTTCTCGTCGGCGTTGACCGCTACCTCCATCAAGCCATCGAAGAATTGTTGCACGACGTCGTCGGTGGGCTCCATCCAAGTTGGGATTATCCCGTGCGAATCGCACTCTGGCATCATTGCGCAGATGCGATCGCGCTGGGAGTTGTTGCACAATGGGATGACGCCCTGCGGCAGCCTGAACCACTCTGGATGGTTGGCGTCATGCTTGAACAACTCCTTCAGCATCCCGTCAAGCTCTAGAACTGTGAAGTTGAAATTGAGGCCTGGGCGCAGCCTCATGATATCCGCCGGGCCGCCAAACTGCCAGGCGGGCCTCCCCCTCCTCTGCAGAGGGGCGATGCGACGGTGAAGGAAATCCGCGCCAACTGCCCCTGCTGTGAGCCCGGCAAGCCTGAGCCGGAGGATTCGGGTGGTGGCAATCTTCAGCTTGGCGTCGTCCGGCGACAGAGCGCTCCAGTCGCCGCCGCGAACTACCCGGGTCTGGCGCAGGTTGGTGAATGGCTGCGGATTGGCATCACAGATCCAGCACCACTCCGCCCTCCACTCATCCCACTTGCTGCGGAGCTCGCCCGCCAGATACACCTCCTTCATGCCGATTCGTGAGGTCCAGGCGATTCCGCCAGCCAATGGCTCTCCTTTCTCGGCTCGGGGGGTGAAATAGTGGCGAAAAAGAGCGACGCTTGGGTGGATGCCAACGAAGTTCTCGCAGAGGTGTGCGAAAACCGCCATTGTCAGAACGGCGTTGGGGGTGAAATCAAGAAGATGAAACCCGTAGGTATTCATGATGTCGCAGAAGAAGTCAGAAAAAGGTGGGCAGAGCCCGCAATAGAAGAACACCAGAAAGAAATAGTACCCTTTTGGGCACCGCTTCGATTTGGAAGCCTCGGCGGAGAGCACCGGCGTGCGCGGATGCGCCCGCGTCTCCGTCGACCAGAAGAGGTAGAACTCCTCCCGCAACGCCTTTCGGGTGAGCTCGGGGGGGAAAAGCACGTGCTCCTTGCGCAGCGCCTCGAGCCGCAACGCCTCAGCCGACTTCGTGGTCTTGCCGGTCTTCGGAGCCATGGCGGAGGCGGCGGGGGAACGCGGAAGCGACGGCGGCGATGGCGGCGACGGGCGGCGGAGCGCTGCTCTCTTTTGGCTTGGGAAGCGGAGGGGGGCGGCGGAGCTTTCGGAGGAAGGAACTGCAGGTGGCGAAGGTGGGGGAACGGCTCTGTTTCCTCTGCTTATAAACAGGGGAGGTGAATGTTACACATTTCCTGGATTAAAGAATTGCCCACGACCTCTCCCACGACGCCGCAATTGACGCGTGCCGTTACGGGAGGATGCGGGGGATACGGGGTGGATTTGGTTTGGACCTAGGCCGCGCGTGCCCGTGCCCTGTTTTGGGCCTGGCCCAACAGCGCTCGGCACCGTGTATGGCCCAGGCCCGGGGGCTCCTGTCGGTGTACTAAAGTAGGGGTACCTTAGTACCCCGAACTTGTGCACGGGCAGTCGCAGCGTCCCGCGGCAAGGCTTGCCGGGCGTCCGCCAAGACCCTTCACTATTCAAATTACTGCCATTCAAGAACAAAGTGTTAACCGAGAAGACAACGGTAAGAGGAGTTTGCCGGGAAGGCCAACCAAGGCACTCCAGAAAACTTGCCGCGACGCACCGCGCGTCCCGGCAAGACCCGACGAGCGGCAAGCTTGCGGGTGCGACAAGACAGAGACCGCGGCAAGGCACTTGCCGCGGCGAAGCCACCACTCTGCGCCCATGCTCCAGCTCACCCAACGACGTGTCGCCACAGGATCGCTCCTGGTACACGTGGCGGTAGCTGTGCAGCCAAGCGGTGCGAGGTGGCAAGTGAAGATGACTAGGAGGCCATCGTGGCGATCGGTGGCGCCCCTAACGGTCGCTTCCTGCACTGTTTGGGCGACCAGACAGACATTAAATGCCCTTGTCCCCTGCCGTCAGAGTTAGGTAGGGGGCACTGTTGGTAGCAGTTGTACCAACCCGCATTTTTACGTTTTTACCCCTCTCTCTGCGTTGCCACCTGTCGGTGACCCCTTTAGACTATAAAAAGGAGGCCCATGCGCACGTAGAAGGGGTTCGGTTCGGTTCGACGCTTTCGAAACCACAGCATACCCACGCTCTCAAGCAAGAACAAAATACAAACACAAAGCAGCAGTAGGAGTTTTATCCCTCCGGGGAACTCCGAAGCTGGGTAAAATCCCTCGCGTGCTCGACCTCGATCTGCTCTTTGCACGCCCTCCGCTCCCTGCCGGACCGAAAAGGGGCCCTGCCCCATAGGTGCTCGTTCTCCACCACGACATATTTCATTTGCCATTTTATTGTGTGAGCATGTTGTTTGCATACTTTAATCATTCGAGGATATCCACTTGTTGCTTTTATTGTTTGGCTCTTTCTCTTTTGCCAAGTGGATGGACAAGAATGCCTAAGAACCTTCTCTAGCTATCTATGCTTTCCTCGTCTCTATTCACGCTACATCACAAAGTTTGATCAAGTCAGATTCGAACTACTCTGTGTGAGGAGCACTCGGAGTCCCCGATTCGTCATAGACTTAAACTTCCAAAACCTCTTTGTGCATTTCGGTATGACCGAGTCATCCATTTCGGTCACACTGAGTTCACTAAGTTGATCTACGTTTTCATCTCGGTGCAACCGATTTGAACATTTCGGTCACACCGAGTTGCAGTAACCGCTTGCAATTCTGCATCTTGATGCCACCGAGTTGTTCCACTCGGTCACACCGACAGGGTCGGCATATATATATCCACGGGTGAGATTTTGGAAATTTCTTCAAAACCCCTCAGCCCGCGTATATCCTGCTCTGCCTCGTCAGGTCTCCGGATCGTCTCCTCGCCGCCAGCGACCTCCCACCGCTGGTTTCTGTCGCCGTCAATGGGAATCTGCTCCGTCGTTGCTGCCGTAGCGAACTCCTGCAGGACTAGGGTATGAGTTCGACCCCTTGTGCTCTCATTTTACCTCTGATTCTTAGCACAAGGACAATGCCATGATCTTTGCCACGAATGAAATCAATCTATCCATAGAAAACTTCCTTAGGTTTAGTTTGATTCGAAAATTTAGGGTTAGGTCTCCGCTGAACTCATCTCAGACCGACTGAATTGTAGAAATCGGTCTCACCGATTTGGCTTAGGCCATAGCACATGTGCTTTTCGGTCTGACCGAAAACTGCAAATCGGTGTGACCGAGTCCAATTCTCTGTGAAACCCTAGCAATCTCGGTGCCACCGAACTGTGACTCGGTGTGACCGAGTTCACTAGTTTAGGTTCCAAATATTGCTTCGGTATCACCAAGTTTATCAATTCGGTAGCTCCAAAATCATTTCAGTAGGGAACTAAAACTAAGTTTTTGACTCATTTGTTGTGCAAAAATCTCTGCACTTTGTGATGCTCATTGAGGGAGTCCTGGACTAGGGGGTGTCCGGATAGCCGAACTATCATCATTGGCCGGACTCCAAGACTATGAAGATACAAGATTGAAGACTTCGTCCCGTGTCCGGATGGGACTTTCCTTGGCGTGGAAGGCAAGCTTCGCAATACGGATATGTAGATCTCCTACCATTGTAACCGACTTTGTGTAACCCTAGCCCTCTCCGGTGTCTATATAAACCGGAGGGTTTTAGTCCATAGGACAAACAACAATCATACCATAGGCTAGCTTCTAGGGTTTAGCCTCCTTGATCTCGTGGTAGATCTACTCTTGTACTACCCATATCATCAATATCAATCAAGCAGGAGTAGGGTTTTACCTCCATCGAGAGGGCCCGAACCTGGGTAAAAACATCGTGTCCCTTGTCTCCTGTTACCATCCGCCTAGACGCACAGTTCGGGACCCCCTACCCGAGATCCGCCGGTTTTGACACTGACACTCATCTACTCTACCTCATCTAAATCTATTCATAGGGTTTGCTGTAAGTTTGCGTGCCAAGATGTCTGACCAGAGTGATAGCCAGAATAAATCTGAAGAGCAAGAGAAAATGAGTGAGGGCACTAGTCCCTCAAGCAGCTATGATGAGGGCAGCAGGAGAACACCAAGTAACTTCCTCAAGGCAGCCACCAGGACAAGAAAGAAGAGAACCTCAGACTATGAGGATGAGGACTATGTGGCTGTTGAGGATGAGGCCACCTCAGAGAAGAAAGTGTTAAAGAAAGAGTATGGCACTGCTGTTGCAACTAAGCCAGGGATGCATAAGAAGGCACCAGCAAGGAGAGTCCCTATGTCAAAGCCAAGGAAAGTTCCAACAGGAGAAACCATGAAATTCACAATAGAATCAGATGATGGTGAGGCAATTGCAGATGGCAAGAAGAAGAAGAGGGCAAGAGCCACAACTGCAAAAGTTCTTGGAAAGTCAACTATGGTAAGAGATTCAGAAGATGAAAAGGAAGAGGATGTTGCACCAGCACCCAAGTCACAAAAGCTTATGGGAGATGCATGTTGGGGAACACAGTAATTTCAAAAAAATTCCTACGATCACGCAAGATCTATTATGTGATGCATAGCAACGAGAGGGGGAGTGTATCTTCATACCCTTGAAGATCGCTAAGCGGAAGCGTCTATCAACACGGTTGATGTAGTCGTACACCTTCACGATCCGCCCTGATCAAGTACCGAACATACAGCACCTCCGTGTTCAGCACACGTTCAGCTCGATGACGTCCTCGCCTTCTTGATCTAGCAAGATGGGCGAAGTAGTAGACGAGTTCCGGCAGCACGACGGCGTGGTGACGGTGTTGGTGAAGAACAATCTCCGCAGGACTTCGCCTAAGCACTACGGAAACTATGACGGAGGATAAACTAGAGGGGACGGGGTTGCCGACACACGACTTGGTGTTTCTTGATGTGTCTTTGGTGCTAGCCCTTCCCCTCTATTTATATGTTGATCCTTGGGGTCGAAACTTGGAGTAAAAGCCTCCACAAAGTCGGTTTCACCCGAAAGGCAAGAGTCCTTCTCGGACTCCAAGGCCAGACGCCAGGGTTCCCAGTGTCTGGCCCCAGACGCCAGGGAACCTGGCGTCTGGCCCCTGGACTCCGCAAAACTTACTTTTGTGCTTTCCAAAAACCTTGTGGGTTTTCCCCTTTGGCCCAAATAAAGTGTTCTCATACCCAAACATTTCGGGAAACATCCGGAACCCCTTCCGGTGTATTCCGGAACCCTTCCGGAGACCAAACACTATTATCCCATATATCGATATTTATCTCTGGACCATTCCGGAGTTCCTCGTCATGTCCGTGATCATATCCGGGACTCCGAACAACATTCGGTCACCAACATACATAACTCATATAATACTATATCGTCAATGAACGTTAAGCGTGCAGACCCTACGGGTTCGAGAACTATGTAGACATGACCGAGACACCTCTCTGGTCAATAACCAATAGTGGAAACTGGATGCCCATATTGGCTCCTACATATTCTACAAAGATCTTTATCGGTCGAACCGCATAACAACATACATTGTTCCCTTTGTCATCGGTATGTTACTTGCCCGAGATTCGATCGTCGGTATCATCATACCTAGTTCAATCTCGTTACCGACAAGTCTCTTTACTCGTTCTGTAATACTTCATCCCGTAACTAACTCATTAGTCACAATGCTTGCAAGGCTTATAGTGATGAGTATTACCGAGTGGGCCCAGAGATACCTCTCCGAAACACACAGTGACAAATTCTAATCTCGATCTACCAACCCAACAAACACCTTCGGAGACACCTGTAGAGCACCTTTATAATCACCCTTTTACGTTGTGACGTTTGGTAGCATACAAAGTGTTCCTCCGGTATTCGGGAGTTGCATAATCTCATAGTCTGAGGAACTTGTATAAGTCATGAAGAAAGCAGTAGCAATGAAACTAACACGATCATAATGCTAAGCTAACGGATGGGTCATGTCCATCACATCATTCTCATGATAATGTGATCCCGTTAATCAAATGACAACACATGTCTATGGTTAGGAAACATAACCATCTTTGATTAACGAGCTAGTCAAGTAGAGGCATACTAGGGACTATATGTTTTGTCTATGTATTCACACATGTACTAAGTTTCCGGTTAATACAATTCTAGCATGAATAATAAACATTTATCATGAATTAAGGAAATAAATAATAACTTTATTATTGCCTCTAGGGAATATTTCCTTTAGTCTCCCACTTGCACTTGAAAGCTACGCCCCTGGCCATCAGGTCAGATTTGGAAGTTTGAACTATACAGCCGACATCCGCGGAGACTTGATCTTCGACGGATTCGAGCCGCAGCCGAGTGCGCCGCACTATCGCGATGGGCATGATTTAGCTCTGCTGCCGGACAGTGCCCTGGAGGCCGCACGAGAGTCCGCTCCGACCCTTAACTCAGAGCCGACTGCGTCGACTCGAGGATGGGTGGCTAGACACCGCCTCGGGGGCTGCTACCTCTATGGCGATGGAGCTGAATACCGACCCTGTCCCTTGTGAAGCTCGTGACTCTGAGGTGCCGGATTCCTCGCCGGACTCCGAACCTCCCGCGCCCCTACCAATCGAATCCGATTGGGCGCCGATCATGGAGTCCACCGCTGGGGACATCCTTCAGCACTTGGCTTTCGGCGACATCCTGAATGCGCTAAAGTGCCTCTCTCTATCAGGAGAGATTTGGCCGGATTATGGCCAAGATGGTTGGAATGCGGACGATGAAGAAATTCAAAACCCACCGACCACCCACTTCGTAGCCACTGTCAATGATTTAACTGACATGCTAGATCTCGACTCCGAAGATATCGACGGTATGGACGACGATGCCGGAGACGACCAAGAACCAGCGCCCACAGGGCACTAGAAAGCCACCTCAACTCATGATGTATACATGGTGGATACACCAAAAGGAAGCGATAACGAGGAACAACGGGACGCTGCGAAGGATAATTCCCCCGAAAAACAGCCAAAACAGCGATGCAAGCGCCGTCCAAAGTCCCGCCTCGACAACAACAGCACCCATATAGACCCAGCCATAGAGCAGGGCGAACCAGTGGACGACGAACATGCCACCAAGCGACCATCGGAACAGGATGAATTGGATAAACAGCCCATCCTCGGCGAGAACAACAGTCCGGATGATCTCACGCCGGACACATCGTTGGAACAGAAAAACCTTCACAAAAGGCTCGTCACCACTGCACGAAGTCTGAAGAAGTAGAAGCGGAAGCTCAAAACAGTGGAAGACATACTCAGAATGAGATGGAGCAAAGTACTCAAGACCGCGGACAAGTACGGCGATAGCCGCCAAACAAAGAGCTACCCGAAGTGCAAACTATTGCCCAAATTTGACGAAGAGGCCATAGAGCCCCCACAATCAAAAAACAAAGGGGCTGCCCGGTCGGATAGACGACCACATGACAAACAAAGAGTGGCAAGCGGCACCGCACACAAGCCGGCACACGATCCACATAAGGATCCTCACAAAAAGGATGGCCCGGTCAGGTCCATCTACGGGCCAAGAAAGAATGCTCCAGGGAGCAAAACAACACGTCGAGTGTTCGAAAATAATGGCACACCTAAATACAGGGGCGCCGCACACCCCCTATGTTTCACCGATGAGGTACTGGATAATGAATTTCCAGCGGGATTCAAGCCCGTAAACATAGAGGCATACAACGGAACAATAGACCCCGGAGTCTGGATTGAGGATTACATCCTACACATACATATGGCTAGAGGAGATGATCTCCATGCCATAAACTACCTACCCCTCAAGCTCAAAGGGCCAGCCCGGCATTGGCTCAAAAGCCTCCCAAAAAATACCATTGGAAGTTGGGAAGAGCTCGAGGATGCGTTTCGGGCAAATTTTCAGGGGACTTATGTCCGCCCTCCGGATGCAGACGATTTAAGTCACATAACTCAACAGCCCAGAGAGTCAGCCCGCAAATTCTGGAACAGGTTCCTCATCAAAAAGAACCAAATAGTAGACTGTCCGGACGCCGAAGCCTTAGCAGCCTTCAAACATAATGTCCGAGATGAATGGCTCGCCAGACACCTCGGCCAGGAAAAGCCAAGGACAATGGCCGCACTAACAAGCCTCATGACCAGCTTTTGCGTGGGAGAAGATAGCTGGCTGCCAAGATGCAGCACCAGCGACCCGAGTACATCCGAGGTTAGGGATGGAAATGGGAAACCACGACGCAGAAAAGACCAGCGCCGGACTAAGGAAAATGGCCCAAAGAGCACGGCAGTCAACGTCGGGTTCAAAAGCTCTCGGCCGAACAGCAAAACACTGCCTCTTAAGGATAACAGTGACGAGCTATCCAACTTAAACAAAATCTTGGACAGGATATGTCAAATCCACAGTACCCCCGGGAAACCTGCAAACCATACCCACAGAGATTGTTGGGTCTTCAAGCAGTCCGGCCGACTTAACGCCGAACACAAGGGGCTCGACACACCAAGTGAGGAAGATGACGAACTCCACAAGCAGAGCACCGGAAACCCAAAGAATTTCCCGCAAGAGGTAAAAACAGTGAATTCACTTCGAGTGCTAACAAGGAAAAATAGAGTGGCGCCCACTAAAGTACGTGCCGCACGGTCCACCCCAGCGGAGTCCCGAAACTGGATGTCAAAACCAATAACTTTCGACCATCAGGATTACTCCGGAGGTATCCGAAATGCAGGATGGACTGCTTTGATATTGGGTCCTATAATCAACGGACTACAATTTACACAAGTCCTAATGGACGGCGGCAGTGATTTAAACCTGCTATACCAGGACACAATCCGCAGAATGGGGATAGACCCAACCAAAATTCGCCATAGCAACACTTCCTTTAAAGGAGTGACGCCAGGCCCACATGTCAATTGTACGGGCTCCTTACTACTAGAAGTCGTGTTCGGCTCATCCGACAACTTCCGTCGCGAAAAGCTAATCTTCCATATCACCCCATTTAAAAGTAGCCATCAAGCACTATTGGGACGCGAAGCTTTCGCCCGCTTTAACGCAATACCGCATTACGCGTCTCTTACACTTAAAATGCCTGGTCCACGTGGTATCATCTCACTAAAAGGTAACTTCGAGTGTTCCTCGACCGCGGAAGAACGTGAGACTGCCTTGACAGCCGCACACTAATCTGGCTTGCTGATCAAAGCTCCTAAAACAGGTCATTCAGACCCCGGACACGGTTAGACGAGTCCGGTATAAATAAACAAGGGGCTTACTAGCCGCGTACCCCTTTACAAGGGGCTGCACGCATGAACAATGAGAGCCAATAAAGCTCAATTTTATTCATTTTTTTAAAAAAAATCATACTCTGTTTTAAATACATTTTTCGCACGCTCTTTTTTCAAACTAAGTTCTTCTCTTTTTATAGATGAACAACGTGCTACACCCGTCCAGGATACAGCACAACGGAGACACAGACGCAGACATGCAGCAGGGACCCGTTACAAGGATTCTTTCAGATTAAGACCCTGCGTAAACCTTTTTTACTGTCTCTTGTTGATACACATCCCCCGGTTTCTTACCATAACCGAGGAGGAGGCTGGCGTTTTGGCATCGGCCGCGTCAGAAGTCTTCGCGCGTACCTGGATACTAGGGGCTTAGGGCATGGTTCTGCCCATTATCATAAAGACCGAATACCTTAGGGAGTGTTCGGCTTCTCGAGTTAGGCCTTATATGCATCAGCTCCGAATCATGTCTTTGGTCAAATGTTGGGTTTGCCCGGCTCCTGTGTTTTGCTGCCTTACGTTCCGCTCTATCGGCTAACGCGGCACCAGGAGAACTACTGCGATTGTGCCCCGGTTCGGCCGGGTGAGCACCTCAGTAGAGAAAGCCGAAAACTGACTGTCATGATATAGCGAGAGACTGGTCAACCACTCGATCGACTACCGGAATGTTCAGAATTCCTCCGCTTTGACGAACGACCGTTTCCCGGTCAGGCACACACGCGCCCCGAGTTCGGAGAAGCGCGGTGCCCCTAGGGGCTATATAGTAGCCCCACCATCGAACTCCTATGGCTAAGTGAAAGTGATAAAGCATTATAGTCCGGTTGCCTAGTTTGCTACGCTATCACCTCCTTCACAGGACGAAGACGTTGGATTAAGTGTGGAAATGCACTTTTTTGCAAACACCCCCGCACCATGTGCGTGGGGGCTGAAGCCGAAGACTGCCATCTTTCAGGTTATATATACATATACATTAACGGCCGCACGGGAGATATTTCAATACTTGAACGCACAAGTATAAGAAGCCCTTATATTATAAATATGGTTTTACAAATCATACATGTCATTTGAACATAACGTTTTTCGAGCACTGCGACTCTATTAAACGAGCGCCCTATAGGACTTCCTCAAAATAGTGCTCGGCGGGTAATCGGCTTCTGTCCGAATCCCGAGATGCAACGTCGGTGGCATCCATCTCTGCCCAGTATGTTTTGACACGGGCGAGAGCCATCCGTGCACCCTCTATGCATGCCGACTGCCTCATCGCCTTGATATGCGGCACCGCATCAAGGAACTGCTGCACTAAGCCAAAATAACTCTTCGGCTCGGCCCTTTTCGGCCACAGATGAGCCACGACATCCTTCATGGCAAGTCCGGACAACCTGTTCAGCTCAGCCCACTCAGCTAACCGATCGGTTAATGGAAGTGGACGCTCCGGATTATGAAATTGAGACCATAAAAGCTCTTCCATCCTGTGATCCTTTTGGCTTCGGAAATGCACGACTACGTCCGCTGCACTCGCCGCCAAATTCAGATAAGCATCCTCCGCACCCCACAACTGGCCCAACTGAGCATACTTCGGGTCCGTGAACTTCCTACGCAGCAGAAAGGGCTTTCCAGCCGCAATATCCCCGGCCTGACGTAGCTCCTCCTTTATAGCTCTCATCGCGGAGCAAGCATCCTTGGCTTCGGCGGTGGCCTTTTTCAGGTCCTCTTGCTCCGCTAGGCGTTCTCTTTCAAGAACTTCATAGCGGTCGGTAGCATCCTTCAGCTTCACGGCCATTTCGGCCACCTCCTCCCTGCTTCGGCAGTGAGCAGTCTTTTCAGCTTTTAGCTCTTCGGCCGCCTTCGAGGCAGCCACATCACTCTTTCTGGCTTGCTCCTTGGCTCGAGCAAGCTCTACCCGAAGGTCCTCCATAGCAGCGGTGCCATCTGCATCAAGCATACATGTTGTAAGGCGTGGGCATCAGCTCCCTTACCAGGTGACCGCGGAGAAGCCACCTACCTTGTGACTCGTCAAGTCGTTTATTGACCAGCGCAATGTCCGCATCCGCAACATCAAGTTGCCGCTTCAGTTCGACAACTACATCAGTTCGGCTAGCCACCGAATGCCCCGCCACCTGTACGAGAAGGGCGACACCTTATAACTGAGATTATGATCCTCGGCACGCTGTCGTTTTCGGCAACATGCCGAGTCTCAGGGGCTACTATCTATACAGGGCGCATTCTAAGCGCAAAACTGTCAAAAAGTATGTCATTTTTACGTACCTCAAACCCCGTCAGTAAACTTCTGATGGCCTCATGCAACCCGCTCTCAGTGGATGAAATCCTTTCAATCACCGTACTCATTAATGTACGGTGATCTTCTGAGATAGACTCCCTCTCGAGTAGATCCTTCAGCTCTTCCGGCCGTACACCAGTTGGGGACGAACTCTCCGGCCCCGCCAGACTCGGGGAGATCCTCCGCGACGACACCTCAGGGTCGTCCGCCCCGCCTGACGGTGTGGCAGATGGAGGCGTCTCGCTCTCCATCATCTCCGGACGAAGATCCCCCGAAGATGAGCTCTGCTGAGAAGGGCTGAGATCCGAACTACAAGGTAAGAACTTCGGTTATCCTCAGAAATAAAAACAGGGATGTCCCTTATTACAAAACTCCTCTTTTATACTTACGGCTCGCTGGAGGGCCGATTCCCTTGGGGAAATAGTGCGGCCGGGGTTTCTCCTGGCGCAGGACCCTCCGGTGAAGATTTCTTCCCCCGCTTTGAGGCCTTGACCTCCGGATCTTTGGAAGCGGTCCTCTTCTCCCCCTGGAGGGAGGGATTCTCGATCCCCCTTTCTTGAGAACCTCTTTAGAAGAGGCGGTAGCTTCCCTGCTTCCCACTTCGCCCTCTTCTAAAGGCACAGCCTCCAGCATCTTGGCTAACACAGGATCCGGTGTGGTCTCAGGGAGGGGGGCCGGACACCTTATTAGCTTTGCTTCTGCTATCCACTCCTGTTCAGGGGACAGCTTTTTAAAGAGCAAGAATTATGATGAATATACAGATAGCACGTCCGGGCACGGGAACTACTTACTTGAGTATCCGGGCGATTGCAACTCAGACCTGCGTCCTTGGTTAAGTCCGGACACATCTCTTGTGATCCGAAGAACAACTTATACATTTCCACGGGCGTCGCACCCATGAAGTGACGGAGAGCTCGCAGTCCCTCCGAATTGAATTACCACAGCCGGAGAGGGCGACGTTTGCAGGGCAGAAGGCGCCGGATCAGCATAACCCGCGCCACTACGACCAGATTGATCTCCCTCTCTTGGAGGTCTCGAATCCGGCCCTGCAGTATTGGTACGTCCTTGGACGGCCCCCAGTCAAGCCCTTTGTTGACCCATGACGCCAGCCGCTGTGGAGGGCCCGGGCGAAAGGCAGGTGGCGCCACCTGCCTGGTGCCCCTGGGAGCGGTAATGTAGAACCACTCCTGTTGCCACAAACCAAGCTCCTCTTGAAAAGAGCCCTCGGGCCATGGAGCATCGGCCCTCTTGCTTATAACTGCCCCTCCACACTCTGCCTGTCGCCCCTCGATCATCTTCGGCTCCACGTTGAAGGTCTTGAGCCACAAACCGAAGTGAGGGGTAGTGCGGAGGAAGGCTTCGCAGACAACAATGAACGATGAGATGTGGAGGATGGACTCCGTAGCCAAGTCATGGAATTCCAGCCCATAATAAAACATGAGCCCCCTCACGAAGGGGTCCGTCGGGAAGCCTAAACCCCGACGGAAGTGAGACATGAACACCACGCTCTCACCAGGCTCGGGGGTGGGAATGACTTGCCCTTGGGCGGGAAGCCTATGTGAAATCTCACAGGTTAGATACATGGCGTCTCTCAGCTTTAGCACGTCTTCTTCCGTGACGGAAGAGGGCATCCACCGGCCCTGTAGGTCGGAGCCGGACATTGTCGAAGGTTTGAAGCGCCCGAATCTGGAGCCTTGGGTGTTGGAACTCGGGGCGAGGGGCGGATTCGATTAAGGATTGAAGAAAAGGAACATGCCTTGGTCTCATTATAAAGAGGTAGAATACCAAGAACCGTCCCCGTGACCGTTTGGAACTCGCCTTCGATGGAGGGGCGTGGCGACGGGCGCGGTTGGGTTACCCACGTCCGTATTGATGAGAATCCCGGAATTAGGGGACATGATCTCTGCTTTGATAAGACGTGCCAAGGAAACCGCTTCGCTAAATGCGCTGAGGTGGAACAATAAAAACAATTCGAGTAAAGGATTGGCTGTGGCGTGACGTCATGCTACGAAATACGTCAGCAGATTGAAGTTGTGTAAATATTATTCTCTCTACGGTGGTATGTGGAATTTATTTTGTAGAGCCGAACACTATCCTGGTGTTCACAATCTTGTATGAATTATTCGGAGGAGGAACCCGCCTTGCAATGCCAAAGACAATATGCGCGCCAGACTCGTCGTCATTGAAGCCTGGTTCAGGGGCTACTAAGGGAGTCCTGGACTAGGGGGTGTCCGGATAGCCGAACTATCATCATTGGCCGGACTCCAAGACTATGAAGATACAAGATTGAAGACTTCGTCCCGTGTCCGGATGGGACTTTCCTTGGCATGGAAGGCAAGCTTGGCAATACGAATATGTAGATCTCCTACCATTGTAACCGACTCTGTGTAACCCTAGCCCTCTCCGGTGTCTATGTAAATCGGAGGGTTTTAGTCCATAGGACAAACAACAATCATACCATAGGCTAGCTTCTAGGGTTTAGCCTCCTTGATCTCGTGGTAGATCTACTCTTGTACTACCCATATCATCAATATCAATCAAGCAGGAGTAGGGTTTTACCTCCATCGAGAGGGCCCGAACCTGGGTAAAAACATCGTGTCCCTTGTCTCCTGTTACCATCCACCTAGACGCACAGTTCGGGACCCCCTACTCGAGATCCGCCGGTTTTGACACCGACACTCATCTACTCTACCTCATCTAAATCTATTCATAGGGTTTGCTATAAGTTTGCGTGCCAAGATGTCTGGCCAGAGTGATAGCCAGAATAAATCTAAAGAGCAAGAGCAAATGAGTGAGGGCACTAGTCCCTCAAGCAGCTATGATGAGGGCAGCAGGAGAACACCAAGTAACTTCCTCAAGGCAGCCACCAGGACAAGAAAGAAGAGAACCTCAGACTCTGAGGATGAGGACTATGTGGCTGTTGAGGATGAGGCCACCTCAGAGAAGAAAGTGTTAAAGAAAGAGTATGGCACTGCTGTTGCAACTAAGCCAGGGATGCATAAGAAGGCACCAGCAAGGAGAGTCCCTATGTCAAAGCCAAGGAAAGTTCCAACAGGAGAAACCATGAAATTCACAATAGAATCAGATGATGGTGAGGCAATTGCAGATGGCAAGAAGAAGAAGAGGGCAAGAGCCACAACTGCAAAAGTTCTTGGAAAGTCAACTATGGTAAGAGATTCAGAAGATGAAAAGGAAGAGGATGTTGCACCAGCACCCAAGTCACAAAAGCTTATGGGAGATGCATGTTGGGGAACACAGTAATTTCAAAAAAATTCCTACGATCACGCAAGATCTATTATGTGATGCATAGCAACGAGAGGGGGAGTGTATCTTCATACCCTTGAAGACCGCTAAGCGGAAGCGTCTATCAACGCGGTTGATGTAGTCGTACACCTTCACGATCCGCCCTGATCAAGTACCGAACATACAGCACCTCCGTGTTCAGCACACGTTCAGCTCGATGACGTCCTCGCCTTCTTGATCTAGCAAGATGGGCGAAGTAGTAGACGAGTTCCGGCAGCACGACGGCGTGGTGACGGTGTTGGTGAAGAACAATCTCCGCAGGACTTCGCCTAAGCACTACTGAAACTATGACGGAGGATAAACTAGAGGGGACGGGGTTGCCGACACACGACTTGGTGTTTCTTGATGTGTCTTTGGTGCTAGCCCTTCCCCTCTATTTATATGTTGATCCTTGGGGTCGAAACTTGGAGTAAAAGCCTCCACAAAGTCGGTTTCACCCGAAAGGCAAGAGTCCTTCTCGGACTCCAAGGCCAGACGCCAGGGTTCCCGGTGTCTGGCCCCAGACGCCAGGGAACCTGGCGTCTGGCCCCTGGACTCCGCAAAACTTCCTTTTGTGCTTTCCAAAAACCTTGTGGGTTTTCCCCTTTGGCCCAAATAAAGTGTTCTCATACCCAAACATTTCGGGAAACATCCGGAACCCCTTCCGGTGTATTCCGGAACCCTTCCGGAGACCAAACACTATTATCCCATATATCGATATTTATCTCTGGACCATTCCGGAGTTCCTCGTCATGTTCGTGATCATATCCGGGACTCCGAACAACATTCGGTCACCAACATACATAACTCATATAATACTATATCGTCAACGAACGTTAAGCGTGCAGACCCTACGGGTTCGAGAACTATGTAGACATGACCGAGACACCTCTCTGGTCAATAACCAATAGTGGAAACTGGATGCCCATATTGGCTCCTACATATTGTACAAAGATCTTTATCGGTCGAACCGCATAACAACATACATTGTTCCCTTTGTCATCGGTATGTTACTTGCCCGAGATTCGATCGTCGATATCATCATACCTAGTTCAATCTCGTTACCGACAAGTCTCTTTACTCGTTCTGTAATACTTCATCCCGTAACTAACTCATTAGTCACAATGCTTGCAAGGCTTATAGTGATGAGTATTACCGAGTGGGCCCAGAGATACCTCTCCGAAACACACAGTGACAAATTCTAATCTCGATCTATGCCAACCCAACAAACACCTTCGGAGACACCTGTAGAGCACCTTTATAATCACCCTTTTACGTTGTGACGTTTGGTAGCATACAAAGTGTTCCTCCGGTATTCGGGAGTTGCATAATCTCATAGTCTGAGGAACTTGTATAAGTCATGAAGAAAGCAGTAGCAATGAAACTAACATGATCATAATGCTAAGCTAACGGATGGGTCATGTCCATCACATCATTCTCATGATAATGTGATCCCGTTAATTAAATGACAACACATGTCTATGGTTAGGAAACATAACCATCTTTGATTAACGAGCTAGTCAAGTAGATGCATACTAGGGACTATATGTTTTGTCTATGTATTCACACATGTACTAAGTTTCCGGTTAATACAATTCTAGCATGAATAATAAACATTTATCATGAATTAAGGAAATAAATAATAACTTTATTATTACCTCTAGGGAATATTTCCTTTAGTCTCCCACTTGCACTTGAGTCAATAATCCAGTTCACATCACCATGTGATTTAACACAAATATTCACATATGTATGTGATTAACACCCATAGCTCACATCGTCATGTGACCAACACCCAAAGGGTTTACTAGAGTCATTAATCTAGTTCACATCGCTATGTGATTAACACCCAGAGTACTAAGGTGTGATCCTGTTTTGCTCGTGAGAGAAGTTTAGTCAACGGGTCTGTCATATTCAGATCCATATGTATTTTGCAAATATTCTATGTGTACAATGCTCTGCACGGAGCTACTCTAGCTAATTGCTCCCACTTTCAATATATATCCAGATTGAGACTTAGAGTCATCTGGATCGGTGTAAAAGCTTGCATCAATGTAACTCTTTACGACGAGCTCTTTTATCACCTCCATAATCGAGAAATATTTCCTTAGTCCTCACTAAGGATAATCTTGACCGTTGTCTAGTGATCTACTCCTCGATCAAAATTGTACTCCCTTGCCAAACTCAGGGTAGGGTACACAATAGGTCTGGTACACAACACAACATACTTTATAGAACCTATGACTGTGGCATAGGGAATGACTTTCATTCTCTTTCTTATTTCTGCCGTGGTCAGGCTTTGAGTATTACTCAACTTTACACCTTGTAATACAGGCAAGAACCCTTTCTTTGACTGATTCATTTTGAACTTCTTCAAAACTTTACCAAGGTATGTGCTTTGTGAAAGTCCAATTAAGCGTCTTGATCTATCTCTATAGATCTTGATGCCCAATATGTAAGCAGCTTCACCGAGGTCTTTCACTGAAAAACTCTTATTCAAGTATCCCTTTATGTTATCCTGAAATTCTATATTATTTCCAATCAACAATATGCCATCCACATATAATATTAGAAATGCTACAGAGCTCCCACTAACTTTCTTGTAAATACAGGCTTCACTGCAAGTCTGTATAAAACTATATGCTTTGATCAACTCATCAAAGCATATATTCCAACTCCGAGATGCTTGCACCAGTCCATATATGGATAGCTGGAGCTTGCACACCTTGTTAGTACCTTTAGGATTAACAAAACCTTCTGGTTGCATCATATACAACTCTTCTTTAAAAAAATATCCATTTAAGGAATGCAGTTTTGACATCCATTTGCCAGATTTCATCAAATGTGGCAATTGCTAACATGATTCAGACGGATTTAAGCATCGCTATAGTTGAGAAAATCTCATTGTAGTCAACACCTTGAACTTGTCGAAAACCCTTTTTCCGACAAGTCGAGCTTTGTAGATAATAACACTACTATCAGTGTCCGTCTTCCTCCTGAAGATCCATTTATTTAATATGGCTTGCCGATAATCGGGCAAGTCCACCAAAGTCCACACTTTGTTCTCATACATGGATCCCATCTCAGATTTCATGGCCTCAAGCCATTTCGTGGAATTTGGGCTCATCATCGCTTCCTCATAGTTCATAGGTTCATCATGGTCTAGTAACATGACTTCCAAAATAGGATTACCGTACCACTCTTGTGCGGAACATACTCAGGAAGACCTACGAGGTTCTGTAGTAACTTGATCTGAAGTTTCATGATCATCATCATTTCCTTACTGATTGGTGTAGGAATCACTGGAACTGATTTCTGTGATGAACCTCTTTCCAATCTGGGAGAAGGTACAATTACCTCATCAAGCTCTACTTTCCTCCCACTCACTTCTTTCAAGAGAAACTCCTTCTCTAGAAAGGATCCATTCTTAGCAACAAAGATTTTGCCTTCGGATCTGTGATAGAAGGTGTACCCAACATTTTCCTTTGGGTATCCTATGAAGACGCACTTCTCCGATTTGGGTTCGAGCTTATCAGGTTGAAGATTTTTCACATAAGCATCACAGCCCAAATTTTAAGAAACGACAACTTTGGTTTCTTGCCAAACCATAGTTCATAAGGTGTCGTCTCAATGGATTTCGGTGGTGCCCTATTTAACGTGAATGCAACTGTCTCTAATGCATAACCCTAAAATGACAGTGGTAAATCGGTAAGATACATCATAGATCGCATCATATCCAATAAAGTGCGGTTACGACGTTTGGACACACCATTATGCTGTGGTGTTCCATGTGGCATGAGCTGTGAAACTATGCCACATTGTTTTAATTGAAGGCCAAACTCGTAACTCAAATATTCTCCTCTACGATTAGTCGTATAAAATTTATTTTCTTGTTACAATGATTCTCCGCTTCACTCTAAAATTCCTTGAACTTTTCAAATGTTTCAGACTTATGCTTCATTAAGTAGATATAACCACATCTGCTTAAATCATCTGTGAAGGTAAGAAAATAACGATACCCGCCACGAGCATCAACACTCAGTGGACCGCATACATCGGTATGTATTATTTCCAATAAGTCACTAGCTCATTCCATTGTTTCGGAGAACGGAGTTTTAGTCATCGTGCCATAAGGCACGTTTCGCATGCATCAAATGATTCATAATCAAGTGATTCCAAAAATCCATCTTTATGAAGTTTCTTCATGCGCTTTACACCGATATGACCCAAACGGCAGTGCCACAAATATGTTGCACTATCATTATCAACTTTACATCTTTTGGCATCAATATTATGAATATGTGTATCACTACGATCCAGATTCTATAAACCATCAACATTGGGTGTATGAACATAGAAGGTTTTATTCATGTAAACAGAACAACAATTTATTCTTTGTCTTAGATGAATAATCATATTGCAATAAACATGATCTAATCATATTTATGCTCAACGCAAACACCAAATAACGTTTATTTGAGTTCAACACTAATCTCGAAAGTACAGGGAGTGTGCGATGATGATCATATCAATCTTGAAACCATTTCCAGCACACATCATCACTTCACCCTTAACTAGTCTCTGTTTATTCTGTAACTCCTATTTCGAGTTACTAATCTTAGCAACCGAACAAGTATCAATACCCAGGGGCAACTATAAACACTAGTAAGGTACACATCAATAGCCTGTATATCAAATATACCCTTGTTCACTTTGCCATCCTTCTTATCCACCAAATATTCAGGGCATTTCCGCTTCCAGTGACCATTTCCTTTGTAGTAGAATCACTCAGTTTCAGGCTTTGGTCCAGCTTTGGGCTTCTTCGCGGGAGTGCTGCTTGCCATTCTACTTGAATTTCCCTTTCTTTCCCTTTGCCCTTTTCTTGAAACTAGTGGTCTTGTCAATCATCAACACTTGATGCTCTTTCTTGATTTCTACCTTCGTCGATTTCAGCATCACGAAGAGCTCGAGAATCATTTTCGTTATCCCTTGCATACTATAGTTCATCACGAAGTTCTAGTAACTTGGTGATGGTGACTAGAGAACTCTGTCAAACACTATCTTATCTGGAGGATTAACTCCCACTTGATTCAAGCGATTGTAGTACCCAGACAATCTGAGCACATGCTCACTGCTTGAGCTATTCCCCTCCATCTTTTAGCTATAGAACTTGTTGGAGACTTCATATCTCTCAACTCGAGAATTTGCTTGAAATATTAACTTCAACTCCTGGAACATCTCATATGATTCATGACGTTCAAAATGTCTTTGAAGTCCCAATTCTAAGACGTAAAGCATGGTGCACTATACTATCAAGTAGTCATCATATTGAGCTAGCCAAATGTTCATAACGTCTGCATCTGCTCCTCAATAGGTTCGTCACCTAGCGGTGCATCAAGGACATCATTTTTTCTGTGCAGCAATGAGGATAAACCTCAGATCACGGACCCAGTCCGCATCATTGCTACTATCATATTTCAACTTAGTTTTCTCTAGGAACATATAAAAAACATAGGGAAGCTATAACGCGAGCTGTTGATCTACAACATAATTTGCGAAATACTATTAGGACTAAGTTCATGATAAATTAAAGTTCAATTAATCATATTACTTAAGAACTCCCACTTAGATAGACATCCCTCTAATCATCTAAGTGATCACGTGATCCAAATCAACTAAACCATGTCCGATCATCACGTGAGATGGAGTAGTTTTCAATGGTGAACATCACTATGTTGATCATATCTACTATATGATTCACGTTCGACCTTTCAGTCTCAGTGTTCCGAGGCCATATTTGCATATGCTAGGCTCGTCAGGTTTAACCCAAGTATTCTGCGTGGGCAAAACTGGCTTGCACCAGTTGTATGTGAACGTAGAGCTTATCACACCCGATCATCACGTGGTGTCTCAGCATGAAGAACTGTAGCAACGGTGCATACTCGGGGAGAACACTTGTACCTTGAAATTTAGTAAGGGATCATCTTATAATACTACCATTGTTCTAAGCAAAATCAGATGCATAAAGGATAAACATCACATGCAATCAAAATATGTGACATGATATGGCCATCATCATCTTGTGCTCATGATCTCCATCACCGAAGCATTGTCATGATCTCCAACAACACCGGCGCGACACCTTTATCTCCATCGTAGTATCGTTGTCGTCTCACCACCTATTGTTACTACGACTATCGGTACCGCTTAGTGATAAAGTAAAACAATTACATGGCGATTGCATTCATACAATAAAGCGACAACCATATGGCTCCTGCTAGTTGCCGATAACTTTGTTACAAAAACATGATCATCTCATACAACAATTTATATCACATCATGCTTGACCATATCACATCACATCAAGCCCTGCAAAGACACGTTAGATGTCCTCTACTTTGTTGTTGCAAGTATTACGTGGCTGCTATAGGCTTCTAGCAAGAACCTTTCTTACCTACGCATCAAAACCACAACGATTTTCGTCAAGTGTGTTGTTTTAACCTTCAACAAGGACCGGGAGTAGCCACACTTTATTCAACTAAATTTGGAGAAACAGACACTCACCAGCCACCTATGTGCAAAGCACGTCGGTAGAACCAGTCTCGCGTAAGCGTACGCGTAATGTCGGTCTAAGCCACTTCATCCAACTATACCGCCAAATCAAAGTATGACATGCTGGTAAGCAGTATGAGTATCATCGCCCACAACACTTTGTGTTCTACTCGTGCATATAACATCTACGCATAGACCTAGCTCGGAGCGTGGAACGTGGTAATTTAAAAAAATTCCACATACCACCTAACCCTGAGTTGGGGAACGTGGTAATTTAAAAAAATTCCTACGGTCACGCAAGATCTATCTATGTGATGCATAGTAACGAGAGGGGGAGTGTATCTTCATACCCTTGAAGATTGCTAAGCGGAAGCGTTTATCAACGCGGTTGATGTAGTCGTACACCTTCACGATCTGCCCCAATCAAGTATCGAACGTACGGCACCTCCGCGTTCAGCACACGTTCAGCTCGATGAGGTCCTCGCCTTCTTGATCTAGCAAGACGACCGAAGTAGTAGATGAGTTCCGGCAGCACGACAGCGTGGTGATGGTGTTGGTGAAGAACAATCTCCATAGGACTTCGCCTAAGCACTATGGAAACTATGACGGAGGATAAACTAGAGGGGACGGGGTTGCCGGCACACGGCTTGGTGTTTTTTATGTGTCTTTGGTGCTAGCCATGCCCCTCTATTTATATGTTGAGCCTTGGGGTCGAAACTTGGAGTAAAGCCTCCACAAAGTCAGTTTCACCCGAAAGGCAAGAGTCCTTCTCGGACTCCAGGGCCAGACGCCAGGGTTCCCGGTGTCTGGACCCAGACGCCAGGGACCCTGGCATCTGGCCCCTGGACTCCACAAAACTTCCTTTTGCGCTTTCCAAAAACCTTGTGGGCTTTCCCCTTTGGCCCAAATAAAGTGTTCTCATACCCAAACATTTCGGGAAACATCCGGAACCCCTTCCGGTGACTTCCAGAACCCTTCCGGAGACCAAACACTATTATCCCATATATCAATCTTTACCTCCGGACCATTCCAGAGTTCCTCGTCATGTTCGTGATCATATCCGGGACTCCAAATAACATTCAGTCACCAGCATACATAACTCATATAATACTATATCGTCAACGAACGTTAAGCGTGCGGACCCTACGATTCGAGAACTATGTAGACATGACCGAGACACCTCTCTGGTCAATAACCAATAGCGGAACCTGGATGCCCATATTGGCTCCTACATATTCTACGAAGATCTTTATCGGTCGAACCGCATAACAACATACGTTGTTCCCTTTGTCATCGGTATGCTACTTGCCCGAGATTCGATCGTTGGTATCATCATACCTAGTTCGATCTCGTTACCGGCAAGTCTCTTTACTCGTTTCGTAATACTTCATCCCGTAACTAACTCATTAGTCACAATGCTTGCAAGGCTTATAGTTATGAGTATTACCTAGTGGGCCCAGAGATACCTCCCGAAACATGGAGTGACAAATCCTAATCTCGATCTATGCCAACCCAACAAACACCTTCGGAGACACCTGTAGAGCACCTTTATAATCACCCTTTTATGTTGTGACGTTTGGTAGCACACAAAGTGTTCCTCCGGTATTCGGGAGTTGCATAATCTCGTAGTCTGAGGAACTTGTATAAGTCATGAAGAAAGCAGTAGCAATGAAACTAACACGATCATAATGCTAAGCTAACGGATGGTTCATGTCCATCACATCATTCTTATAATAATGTGATCCCATTAATCAGATGACAACACATGTCTATGGTTAGGAAACATAACCATCTTTGATTAACGAGCTAGTCAAGTAGAGGCATACTAGGGACTATATGTTTTGTCTATGTATTCACACATGTACTAAGTTTCCGGTTAATACAATTCTAGCATGAATAATAAACATTTATCAAGAATTAAGGAAATAAATAATAACTTTATTATTGCCTCTAGGGCATATTTCCTTCAATGCAATCAAGTCAGGGGCTGCTGCTTCTAAGCCCAAACCTGCTCCCAAAGCTGCTGCTCAAACCACCAAGTGTGCACTCTAGAGAAGAACCAGAAACATTCCTACTGAAGAGAAGAACGAGGCCCCAGTGCCTGAAGTTGAAGAAGAAGATGTTGAAGCCCAAGTGCTGAGAAAGCTCAAACCAAAGATTCCAGACCGCAATGACACTCATCCAGTGGCAGAGGACATGAACATCAGAAAGGATGCAGGTCTGAGACTTTGGAGGAAAAATGGTCCTTATGCTGTGAGAAGGAGAACTGTTGTGGACTATAGATTCCACACCAAAGAACAACAAGACTTCTATGAGACCATTCTGCTTGACAAGAAGCCAATTGTCTGTGATATGAGATGGGTTGATTGGGAATATATCAAGGAGAATGAAGATCACTTTCCAGGTGTATATGACAGCTTCAATTCTTGTGGAGTTGACAAGTTTGTTGGACACAAGCTCACCAAATGGAATGATGAGCTAATCATGCAATTATACTCCACTGCTCATTTCTATCCAGATGGAAAGATAGTGTGGATGTCTGAAGGTACAAGGTAGCAATAAACTATTGAAGAATGGGCTAAGTTGATCAATGCTCCAGAAGACCATGAGGATGATTTGGATGTGTATGCCCAGAAAAAGAAAGACCACAACTCCATGGCAAGTATGTATAAGGAAATTCCTGATGAAGCCCTGGAAACTCATATGTTGGGTTTTGTGAAATACTTCTTGTATGGTCTGCCTACTATTAACACCATCTTGAGGCATACTCTATTGCCCAAATCTGGAGATCATAGGATGATAAGAGGACATTCCATCAACTTGCTGCACATTTTTGATGTCCCTCAAAAATTCAAGGTCATGAGTCTGATTGTAGAGACAATCAAGAGGACAGCTGCTGATCAGAAAAGGTCTTGTGAGTATGCTCCACACAATCAGGTGCTCATCAACTCAAAGATGGGCACATGCACTTACTTGTTGGACAAGGAGCACTTACCTCTCAAGCCAGATTTTGAAGACAACACAGTTGTAATGGATGAAAATGAACCTTCATCAGTGCAAGCACAAGAAAAGAAATCTAAGGCAAAGGCAGAAAAAGCTGCAAGGATGCCAACTGTTGAAGAGGCATCTAAAGTGTTCTTGAAGAGCAAACAAGATCAACTTGGATATCTTATCCAATCTACTTTAAGGATTGAGAAGGGCTTGGCCACCCTGCCTCAGAATCAGGAGAGCTTGGAAAGGATCATTGAATAAAAATTCTATGATCTTGATCTGAAAGTGACTGAGATGCAGACAGTAGTTGAGCAGCTCCAGGAGGAAGCAGAGGAGAAGAAAGGGAAGGCAACTACAGAAGCTTTTCAGCGAATGCCAAGAGGTCAGAGGTCAGCTGCAGTGCCAGTACCTGATACTAGAGCTACCACATCAGCACCAGCAGCTACAGCTTCAGTGCCACCTCCAGCAGCCACTCCTCCAGCTCCAACTACATCGATAGAAGCTTTCGTTCTTGGAGTCATCTCTACACCACCTCACGAAGACCAAGCCTGAGAGGCGCATAGCACTATGCATATTTGAACTTTTTGGTAACTTGTTGCCAAAGGGGGAGAAATATGTATAGATCATAGGCTTCGAGAGAGAGTGTTGCTTTTCGTTTTCTCTTGCACTTTGTTTGGTTGAACTTTATTGTGTGCTTGTTTGATACCTTATGTCCTTGTGTGAGATACTTGTAGTGATTGATCATATGCTACTTTAATGTTTGCTTGGATGACATTATCTCTTATATCCATATATGATCATTCATTTTGCTTGGTGATGAGTGCATGCTTTTAATTTCTATCATTTTGAGCGCTCCACCAAGATGTATGTGACATGGAAGAGTAACCCATGATACTAATCGATTGTGCATTTGCATTCAAAAGCAAATCTTAAATAATGCACAAATTTAGGGGGAGCTCTTGCTTATCACATACTTCTCAAAGCGACGATGTATTTCAATCTTATTATCATTTATTGAAGCCTTGATCTATATGTTGTCATCATTTACCAAAAATGGGGAGATTGAAAGTGCAACTATCCCTGGGAGGTTTTGGTAATGATTAGCAACATATAGCTCATTGAACTAATGCTATTTCAAGATGAATATTTCAGGAAAGTTCAATGATTGGCATGGCATGGATTAAGAATATGGACTCCTCAAAATGCCAAGGACAAAGGATTGGCTCAAGCTCTAAAGCTCAAGACTCTACATTTTACTTTTAATGATCCAAGATCACATTGAGTCCATAGGAAAAGCCAATACTATTAAAAGGGGATGAGGTGTTGCTTAATGGCTTGCTTGCTCAAAATGCTTAGTGATATGCTCCAAAGACCCTCAACCACTTTCTCATATCCACATATGTCCGAAACCAAAAGTCAAACTCGGCCCCACTGATTTGATCTATCCGGCGCCACCGAGTTCATTTAACATAGCCACTGCCAGAAACCCTAGTCACTTCGGTCTCACCGATAGGGATCTCGGTCTCACTGAGATGGGATTGCAAACTCTCTGTTTCCCTTCGTAACATTTCAGTCTAACCGAGATGAGCGATCAGTCCCACCGAGTTCGCAATGCAAACTCTCTGTTTCCCTCTCGTAACGTTTCAATCTCACCGAGATGAGCGAATCGGTCCCACCGAGTTTACCTGACCAACTCTCTGGTTAGATTATTAACAAAGTTGGTCCCACCGAGTTTGTGTAATCGGTCTCACCAAGATTACGTTATGCCCTAACCCTAACGAAATCGGTCCCACCAAGTTGACATGTCGGTCCCACCGAAATGCCTAATGGTCACATTATGAACTAAATCGGTCCGACCGAGTTTTCTGATTCGGTCCCATCGAGTTTGGTAAATTGTGTGTAACGGTTAGATTTTGTGTGGAGACTATATATACCCCTCCACCCTTTCTTCATTCGTGGAGAAAGTAATCAGAACATGCCTACACTTCCAGCATTCATTTCTGAGAGAGAACCACCTACTCATGTGTTGAGGCCAAGATATTCCAATCCTACCATATGAATCTTGATCTCTGTCCCTCTCCAAGTTGCTTTCCACTCAAATCATCTTTCCACCTAATCCAATCCTATGAGAGAGAGTTGAGTGTTGGGGAGACTATCATTTGAAGCACAAGAGCAAGGAGTTCATCATCAACACACCATCTATTATCTTTTGGAGAGTGGTGTCTCCTAGATTGGTTAGGTGTCACTTGGGAGCCTCCGTCAAGATTGTGGAGTTGAACCAAGGAGTTTGTATGAGCAAGGAGATTTCCTACTTCGTGAAGATCTACCCTATTGAGGCAACTCCTTCATGGGCGATGACCATGGTGGGATAGACAAGGTTGCTTCTTTGTGGACCCTTCGTGGGTGGAGCCGTCCGTGGACTCGCGCAGCCGTTACCCTTCGTGGGTTGAAGTCTCCATCAACGTGGATGTACGATAGCACCACCTATCGGAACCACGCCAAAAATCTCCGTGTCAACATTGCGTTTGCTCCCTCCAAACTCCTCCCTTTACCTTCATGTGCAATGTTTTACATTCTGCTGCTATACTCTTAGAATTGCATGTGTAGGTTGATTGCTTGACTTGTGCTAAGTTGCTAAAATCCGCCAAGACTTAAAATTGGGAAAGGCTAGATTTTTATGTGGTCAAGTAGTCTAATCACCCCCTCTAGACATACTTTCGATCCTACACCGGGCCTCCAATAGCTATCTGCTTAATGTCATCGGCATCATCCACAGAGAACATAGCTTGGATTTTAGTATCGTCCCATGTAGCACTTGTATGATCCAACATGTCAGCCATCTTCTCCACACTCGGAATGAAGACTGCGCCCAGTGGCAGCAGGCTCCCTTGGCGTGGGATCCATGGGTTGTGGTGAATGTTCACCGCCGAGCCGTCTCCAATGCGCCATATGATACCCTCCCGTAACATGTCTCTCCCATGTAGTATACTCCTGAAATAACGGGCTCGAAGAATCCTAGCACAGAGAGACATCGGCGCCTGCAAGATCCTCCATGCTTATTTTGTCAATAAAGCTTGATTGAAGGCCTCCGGGTCGCGGAAGCCCATGCCACCTGTGTGTTTAGAGTAGACTGGCACATTTTGTCCCAGGCAATCCAATGCACTTTCCTATCACCGTTCATTGCAGCCCACCAGAATTTTAAGGAGATTGAAGTCAAGTTCCGGCACATCTTCTTCGAGGGTGAAAACAACTCATGAGAGAGTAGGTGTAACCTGAAGAACAGAATTCACAAGCACTTCTCTGGCCTTCTTTGATAGACCTTGTCCTTTCCAACCCGTTACCTTTCCTGGGATTGTAACCCTGAGATTGTATTGATAAATAAAAGGCTTCGTGGTTAACTTGAGAAAAAAACTCGACTGAACCAGCAAAATGACACTGAGAGAGAAAGAAAAAAAACGTTTGGTTATCATCTTTCTTGGGCCGCTGGCTGGCTGGCTGGGAAACCGAAGAGGAGCTAGCAGAGGCAACACCACGGAACAAGACGCGGGCGGGCAGGGACACCACACCACCCCAGGCCAGACAGACACAAGAAAGGACGGCATGCAGATGCACACTAGACGACACCCACTGACCCACACCCACACAAGACACGACGCTACCTACCACGTGAACTGTCGCGCCAAAGCCAAAAAATCGTCCCCCTCCTCGTCGTCCTCCCTCTTCCTCTTCACCTCACCTGCCCTCGAGCCTGCCACCCTGCCTCTCTTCTTCAAAAGAAAATCCGTTGCCCCAAACCAAAAACCGACTCTTCTTTTTAAACAGATTCACCATACCCGCGGCTCATTTTTCTTGCTTTTTTCGTTGCTTGTGCCCATGCCAACAGAAATAGTTTCGGCTTGAACAAGTCACGACTACTTCACCAATGTAGCAGGGTAATAACCCAAGGATAAAAGCACGGGGTGGGATAATAGAGATCCACCGGTGCAATCCGCTAATTTGATTTGCAACACTGTGCAAGCAAAAAGGAAGCTACAATCCCTAACACCAACCAACCAGTTCCTACAAAATGAGTACTACTCTATCAACAAGCTTAGCTTAATCCACACTGCATGCCCTGTTTACAAGAACGCGTCCCAGACGAAGAAGTAGAGCGCCAGGCAGAGGAGGGAGCAGCAGACGCCGCGGAGCAGGGCGGCGGCCGAGCTCGTGCTGCCGGCGTGCTCGAACTGCAGCGAGTCCACGGCCAGCGGCATGTTCTCCTGGTCCGGGCTGCACCGCGGCGGCGCCGCGCCGCCGCCGCCGCCGACCTTGGAGTGGCCGCCGGACTCGGTGGGGTGCGCGGTGTAGAGCATGGCGCGCAGCACGGCGGACACGGTGGGGATGTACACCGTCTTGTTCTTGGCCAGCAGCCACGTCAGGCCCATCAGCTGGCAGTCCAGCCCCAGCATCCGCCGGGCGCGGTCGCCGCCGGCGACCTCCCGGCTCACGTTCCCCTTCACCTGATCACAAGTAGATGCCACAGGTTAAACTCCTCACTCTACGATTTCAAGGAGAGCGAACCCTGATGAAGAAATGCTCGCATTTAATGTGTTCCATGCAGGGACGTGGATGCAATGCAGGTTGTTGCGAAGTTGGTGGGTGTTTCGCTGTTTCAGAACTGAATGTTACTACGAACATTTGGATTGCCCGGCCCTCTCAAATCCTCAATAAATGCTGCCCATGCACGACCACTTTGATCACGCACATGCCCTCGAGTCGATCTTCTTGTTCTTACACCAAAATCTCAGTACAGAACAATGTCAAAGGTTACAGCTTCCTAAATTCATGAACTGTCAGTACAAGAGCAAAAGTACAGACAGGGGTGTGTTCCTTCTTCATTGTTCAGTGTAGGATGCCAATGAGGATGCGCGACAAACAAGTTAAGGACAAACTCTCTTGAATAATTAACAACTTTCGATGTAGCAGGTGGTTAACAAACTAAATGATGCAATTCATCATTGCTATTGCCTGTGGGATTGGACCAAGAATCTGGCCTTGCTGTCTTGATACTAGTATGGCTTGCTTTCCAACGCTATTGTACAAGACATGGTCCTGTAATCGAGTACTAGTAACTGGTAATGCTAAGTACTACTAGTAACATTGCCCACAATGGGAGCGCAATGCCTTCACAAAGAAATACTACTACAATCAAGTAGCTAATGATTAGTGATCAGCTCAAGAACAAGGAGGAAGCCCATCTGAGCATGTGAACCAATAATGTGAGCAGAAAGGGCCTTTCTGTGTGGAAAGGGGGATCTCCTGGATGTCAAATAGGCTCTTTCTGCTCGATAAAAGAAGATAAAGCACACGGAGGAAAAGGCATTGCTCATAGTCCTAGCTAAGCTACTGCCGCACTTCAGCTAACGACTAATTAAAATGTAGTACTAGTAGTAATCTATCATGAAGAGGCCGAAGCTTCAGGATAGTGAAAAGAAAACCAGAAATTCATCAACATGATGAACCCTTGAAGAAGTACTGTACTACTCTGTGGTAGATTTTAGAGCACAAATTAAAGAAACAGAGAAGAGCACGAAAGCTGCAAAGGGAAATTAAAAAGCGGAGCAAAGAAAGGAGCTAACCTTTTGCAGGGACTGGACGCAGCGGGAGCAGCCGGCGTAGGACGCGTTGCGGCAGCTCTTCTCCAGGTCCTTCACCGCGGCGGTGGGCGTGGCGTTCCTGGCGGCGGCGCCGACGGCGAACGCTGCGGGGCAGCGGAGCGAACCGATCTGGTGGAGCCGGATGCCGCAGAAGCAGATCACCGTGTCGCAGGTCGCGTTCGGCCGCTGCAGCGCCACCCCGCGCTTCTCCAGCGCGATGCCCAGCGCGTCCACGCACCGCTGGTTGTCGTACGGGACCATGGGGCCCTCGTCCCCGTCCAGGCCCTCGCCCGCGAGCGCCGGCGCCGGCGCCGGGACGGACAGCGCCGTGCGCGCGTGCGCCGCGAAGAGCCAGGCCGCGAGGACGGGGCAGCAGCGGCCGCGGTCGAGGGAGCCCGGCCCGCCGCCGGCCCCGCACGCCGCGGCCACGCCGCCGAAGAGCTCCGCGGAGAGGTCGAGGCGGCAGGGCGGGGAGGAGGGCGCCGCGGAGGCGTTGGCCGGGGATTGTGTCTGCGTGAGCGGGAACGAGGAGACGTCTGAGCCTCGGACGGGGGCGAGGAGCGCAATGAGAACCGCCGCGGCCGCGACGTGCACCGACATTGTCGCCGGTGAGGAGGTGGCGGTGGCGGTGGGAGAGGTGAGAGGCGTGGGGCTGTGGTGGCGTTGGGAACTGGGTTTTATACAGGCGATATCCAGGGAGGGAGGGATGTTTGCTCTCATACCTGTGGATTTTTTGGGGCTGGAGATGACAAAAGGATGGTACAACTTACAGTATAATATACGTACGCGCCTGGAGCGAGTTTACTCTACTCCCTACTCTGTAAAGAAATAAGTGATCTATTTTTTTCATGATAATATGTGTTTCATTAATATCATAAAGTTGAAAGTATAAGTCACGTAAAGACCGACATGATAAAATTGAAAAGACAGCAGAACATCTCTAGGCTTAAAAGAACAGAACGTCTCTGAGCTTGCCACCAACGTCTGTCACCTGCCTTCGGCACCACCACAGCAGCCGCCGAAAGAAAATATGACGGATCACCTCCTCACCTGAGCTCGACGCGGCTCCATCACTGATATGCAGATTTGCGGACTTCCAAACTGGCTCCCCAAAAGCGAAACCATTACCGTTGAACGAATCAGACCGGGGTAACACCCCGAACATGCCATCGAACTCCAGATCTGGCATCCCCACTAAGACGCCGGAGGAGGAAACCATACATGCCATCCACGAGCCACGAGTCCAGCACATATTCCATCTTTCAGATGTCATCGATGCAGACCACGATCTGTAGTAGCTTCTCGACTACCTCCCAAGCTCCGTGCCGACGTTGGAGCACACGCCGTCGCAATGGCGGAGCCCGAGGGCACATGTCCACCACAAGGATGCCGCCACCGCCACAACATCTTCGCTTGACTAGACTGGTTTCAGATCCTTCACCGACCATATAGACGATCGCCTCGCCAGAGAAGAATGTCAGCGTCCTGGATATGGGGGTATCCAGCCCTGCCTGCCTGCGGCCCACCACGTGGCTCCATCGATGGCTTGGTACGGCCCAGTCTCAGCATCAACAACACAAGACCCTCGCGAGGGGCCAAGCCTCGTGAGGCGGACGACGGCAAGACCCCGAGGGGATCGGCCTCACCAAGCTGGCTCCCGAGGGGCGGAGAGTTCTAAGCAAGGTTCACCTCACGAGGCTCAGCTGACATGAGCCATGACGACCAAGGCCAGGCGGGCGCAGAGCGCAGGTTTCCTTTTCGGTGCAAGGGAGGCAAGCCACAAGCGTGGAGTTCCGAGGAATCAGCCAAAGGTTTTCATTCTGGTGCAACGAGACCAAGACCGCCAGGACGGAGGTCATCGACAAGCCCACCGCAGCGTCACGGCCAGAGGCTTTTTGCAGGCAAAAACTACTTTTGTCAGGATAAGCTGTACTACTTGTCCCCTTTCAAATCCGGCTGTTGTGGGATCCCTTCCCGCCAACATTTGGGAAGAGGACCAAGGCCACTATAAATAGGACTTAGCCACCACCATAGGGGGGAGGATCGGATCCATTATGACACAGCCACTTCAGCAGCTCTCTTGAGCTCAAGAACACCTCACCTTCTGAGGCCAGTTCATCCACTGTACTAGTTCATCCTCAGCCCTCCGAGGCAATCCACCAAAACACTGGAGTAGGGTATTACACCGCAAGGTGGCCCGAACCAGAATAAACTGTTGTGTCGCTTTGTCTCTTTGAGCTTGACGCGCTAAGCTTAGGAGGATCGCGAGTAGGCAGACTGGGTAGGTTGAGATCTCCGCACGCACCCCAGAGTTCGAACCTCTCAAGGGTTTGTGGATCCCTAATCCGACATTTGGCACGCCAGGTAGGGGTGCGTCGGATCTTCTCTTCCGTCGACCAGTTCTCCGCCGCTCCACCGACGCCATGGCCGACGCCCCGAGGGCGCACGTCGAGCACTGGGTCGTCCAGCCCTCCTCGGCAGCGCCCGCCGATGAGGAAGACCTCCACTCCGCTCTGCTCGTGGCCCGCGCTCCGCCGGGGACGACCGGCCGTGGAGGGCGTGCGGAGCAACCTTCTCCACTGGCGCCACGCCGCCGCCGTGCCGCCGCGCAATCTGCAAACTATGCTGCAACAACTGCTCCACACACGCGCAGGGAACAAGCAAACATGCGGGCAGCGGTCATCGTGGCCCGAGAGCTCTTACGCCCTGCTGGAACGGGTCGCTGAGCTGCTGGATGCAGCGTGCAGGGGCGACGTCGTTCTGCACCCTTCCCACGTCGCAGGCGGTGGTGGGGGCGCGCGCTCATCCCCGACACAACCGCGCGCCCCCTCCCAGGGCCCCTGGAGAGCCTCTCGACACTGACCAGCCCCGCGGAGCAGCCCACGCCACTCCGAACGTGCCACCTCGGTGTGGGGCTGCTCCAGGCGACATCACTAGGGGCCGTGCTGGAGTATCGGCCCCTGGCCGACAGGACCAGAGGGCGACTGAAGAAGGCGGGAACGTGAGGTAGCCGGGCGACGCTCCTGGTGCGGACAGCCTAGAGGCCTACGTCCCCGTCGCGATGGATCCAAGGCACACGCGGGGAGAGGGCCCCAGCCGATCCCCCACACCAGGCTGGGCGCTGGATATACACAAGGCCGAGCTCTCCTTCGAGCCGACACCAAGCCCCGCCAACATCTCCAACGGCGACAGCCTCTGGGTACAGCTAACGCCACAGGAGCATGCTTACGCTGACCATGGATCGCAGGTGAACCAGGGTGCGACTGCCACCAGGACTCTCAGGACGACGGATCCCCCACAGGAGCACAAAGGACATTGGGAGCAGCATGGGGGAAGCCATGTGGCAGGTCCCTCCTCGCGCTGCACGGAGCAGGGCCCTGCCTGGAGGTAGGTTCCTCGCCGGGGAAGGCGCCGGCGAGCCCTTCTGCCCGGTGGGGGGCCTACGGTCGCCGAGGACGCCGCTAGCGTCCCCCTGGCCCCTTGGTCTTGTCCTGGTTTTCGGTCTCCCCAACGGTGGTCAGGGGTGGCGCACGGCGGGGTCCTCATCGGGCGACATGAAGCAAGGCTCCGGCCTGTGAAGGTCTCCGCTCGTGACACTCTCACGTAATAATGAGTGGGGCTGTACACACCCCGGAGTCTCCTGAGTGCGCCCCTGGGGCCTCACGGGAGCTCCAGCCCACGTCCGAGTGTAAGCACCATGCTCCGCGCTGGCCGTCGACACTGTCCCCAATGACTATGCCCAGCCAGTGGAAGCACTTAGCTCTGCACTGGTGAGAAGACTGGAGACTGAAGACTAGCTCGACGCCAAACGCGGCCATTTGTTTTTGCCTCCATTTTTGTACTTGCTTGTCGACTTCTTGAAGCAGTTTGTTTTTCGTGCATTTATAAAAATGGGGGGAGTTTTCTAGTTTCGTGTCGCTCTCTTGCCTTCAGTTTTGCGTTCTTTCTGGAGCTCGTGACTGCTGCCCTGCTCTCAAGCACCTCGCGAGCGGGGGCTGGGTACGGTGCACGCGCTGGTGCCGATCGCTCCCCCTAGGGGCTCGAGGGTCCGGCCGCCCCGCGCGCCCACCTCGTCACGGTCTAGCAGTTGGCTTCTCACGAGGCACTCTACGACCAGCCGACAGGCCCCTCGAGAGGCACAGAACCTCACGAGCCCGCAGCAGGCTCGCCTCAGGAGAAGGAGCGCCGCCGCGACACCAGGCCTCGCTCGAGACCCACGAAACTAAAGATAAGTCATAAAAAACTACCTCGCTCAGCGGCCCGCAGCCCTGCGGGGCCCCGCTCCGGGCGCTACTTCAAAAGCATTTCACAATTTCACACATCATAAGGGGCACCCCCTTTTCAAAATGCTCTCACAAGGATGCGTTCAAGTTTTCATCATACAGATCAAAGCAAAAGAAACGCGGGCCTAGCTGGACACGCCTTCTTTGTCACTCCCATCCGCGCTGCTTCCGTCATGGCTGCCATCCTCCTCATCATCACCACCCGCGCCAGCTTCTTCGGCCGCGAGCACAGCCGTGTCGTCCTCAGGAGTCAGCTCCTTCACCAAGGCATCCACATGGGCATCCACCCACTTGGCGAGCTTGTATTGGGTGGCCACAGGCACGGGGGCTAGCACAGTGCTGAAATCGAAGTGGGAATCAAGGTTCAGGAGGTTGCTGAAGATGCACGAGAGTGCATGCCTGAGGAGGCCCCGGCTCCTCTCCTCGACAAGCTGGTGAGCTTTCATGGCCTGAGCTTCCAGCGGGTCACGATATCAGTGAAGAAGTTGAGATTGCTGGCGTAGTCGCTCTCGTGTGGGTCAGGAGCGCTCTCGTCACAAATAGCACCCAAGGCATTGTTGGCTTTGACGCGAAGACCTTGGAGCATGGAGCCGTGCTCGCATTCCAATGTCAGACGGCGGCTCTTTTCACTCGAAGCCTTCTTTAGGAGGGAAGCGGTGTCTTCGACTTGCTTCTGGAGAGAGGATATCTCGGCACAGGCAGAATTCAGGGCAGATTTGGAGGAAGTCAGGGCCCCTCGGGAAGCGCTCTCACGCTGCTCCACAGACTGCAGCTTAGCCTTCAGGGCGGAGGTCCGGCCCTCAAGCTCAGCCTCGAGCAGCTCCGGATCCAGGCGGTGCCTCTCAGCCAACTCAGCACGCGCCTTCGCCACCCTCTCCTCCACCTCCAGCTGGACCTGACCTTCTCGGGTGGTGATGGCGTCCTCAGCCGCGGTAGCCTGCCGCTCCCTCACCTCCAGCCTCTCGAACGTTAGGCCGTACTCCACGGTCTCCAATGTCAAATATTCATGGCGCCTCAGGAGCTCCGCCTCGGCAAGGGCCGCCTCGCCTGGCGAGGAGGCCAGAAGGGCGCGACGCTCCTTGACTTCGCGCTCAAGAGCCGCATTTGAAGACAGAAGATCTCGCCCCCGCTCCTCGGCCGCCTCACGACGGCGGTTGGCTGTTGTCGGTGTCAAAACCGGCGGATCTCGGGTAGGGGGTCCCGATCTGTGCGTCAAGGCTGATGGTAACAAGAAGTAAGGGACACAGATGTTTACCCAGGTTCGGGCCCTCTCGATGGAGGTAAAACCCTACTTCCTTCTTGATTAATATTGATGATATGGGTAGTACAAGAGTAGATCTACCACGAGATCGTAGAGGCTAAACCCTAGGAGCTAGCCTATGATGGTATGAATGTAATTGTGATCGGCCTTCTAAGGACCAACCTCTCCGGTTTATATAGACACCGGAGAGGGCCAGGGTTTACATGGAGTCGGTTACAAGGAAGGAAATATAATATCCGGATCGCCAAGCTTGCCTTCCATGCCAAGGAAAGTCCCATTCGGACACGGGGCGCAGCCTTGAGTCTTGTATCTGCATGCTTCAATAGTCCGGACGTTGTACATAGTCTGGCTGTCCGGATACCCCCTAATCCAGGACTCCCTCAGTAGCCCCTGAACCAGGCTTCAATGACGATGAGTCCGGCGTGCAGTATTGTCTTAGGCATTGCAAGGCGGGTTCCTCCTCCGAATACTCCAAAGTACCTGTTACGACGAATAGTGTCCGGTCACCAATCAATGTTGTGCTCCTCGGCTTTAGCGCCTCAGTAATGATCATCTGCACGTGTCGGGCAAATGCAAGGAGTCAAGGTATTTTTGCATTTGCCACCCTCGATCCTCCGGGCCAACCGTCTATTTGAAGGGCCAGGGATTCTCAGATCCAAACCTCACTCTCCTCCCTTGAGCTAGCATCCTAGAGCGCTTCGCGAAAAGCCATTCCAGCATGGCCGGCCATCGCAGCTCTTCTGCTTGCCCTCCTCGCACTAAGTCGGGGGATTGGGGAGAGTGCTCAGTTCCTCACAGCCGCTTGGTGAAGTTACAAACTCAAGGGTTTCTTCCACCGGCATTCATGGTCTCCGTCCGAGCTGGAATAGCTACTTACGACGGAGGGGAACAAGCTGAGAGATCTCCCAACCCGTCTCCGGAGGAGCGAATATGCCTCATCTCGCATCTGCTGAGGGGCGTCGGGTTTCCTATCCACCCTTTTCTCCGCGGGCTCCTGGAGTTCTATGGCCTCCAGTTACACAATCTTACCCCAGCCTTCATTCTGCACATAGCGGGGTATGTCGCCCTATGCGAGCTGTTTTTAGGCTGCAAACCACACTTCAGATTGTGGAGGAAGCTATTCTGCCTTGTCCCCCGCACCCAGGGGGAGTCCCTGTATCAAGTGGATGGGGCCAAAGTATGGCGCATTGCCGAGACCGGATACCTGTCCGGCACTCCTGAGAATGCACCAGAAAACTGGCCTTCAGAGTGGTTCTATATAAATGATGTTCCCCTTCCGGATCCAGTCCGGAGGGGTCTCCCCAAATTCAGCAACGCCCCACCGAGGGCACGCCTAAGCTGGCGTCCCCGGGGACCTCAAGAAGAGGACACAAGGGAGATATTCCTCCTGATGAACAGGATAAAGTTGCTGACCAAGTCCGAACTGACGATTGTTGAAGTCATGGCAATATGCATAAAGCGAGGAGTGCAGCCACTCCAATATCGGGGGAAGCCCATGTGGCATTACAACGGGGAAGATGACGCCACCCGCTGTGGTCGTAAGGGTTCAGACTCCGCTACCGCTTTGGCAAGGGTATTGTCCGATTTGTACAAAGGGGAAGCGGAGGAGTTCCTTCGCATAAAAACGCGGGATGGATTCTCCATGTACAACCCCCCAGAGCGGGTAAGTTGCCATTCTTTTCCCGGCTTCATTTACTCTATCGTACTTCTGCTAAGATTACTTGCACAAATGCCTCTGAGCAGGAACTGAGGAGGGCCATGGAAAGAATCTTCAGCCCCTCCCCACAACCAGAGGACCTTGGAAGGGCCCTAGATCCGGGACTCAAATTAGATCCGGATATTATCGTGGAGCTTGTCAACGGAGTATTTTATCAGGCGAGCTGGGATGGTGCCCTGGTGGCCATTACGACCGACTCCCCTGGACTGCTTCCTACGTCGCATGTAAGCTGAGCTGAAAAACCCTATCCTCCGAAGAGGACTTTCTCCAGGTATTGTAGTTTACCTTTGAGGCGTCACTCTATTTGCAGAAATGACAGCCGGAGCGAGGGGCCGAGCCCCTAGGGACTCGTCAACCACGGGCGTCCGGATCGGGCAAGCTCAAGAGGAAGGCGGTGCGGGCTGACACACCGCTGCACAGGTAAAGTCATGGCCTGTCCTGCTATCATAGAATTTGAAATATGACAACGGCCTTTGTGTCTGGCAGGAAGAGGAATAACCAGGCTATATCCGGAAACCCCACCAACCACGCCTCCACTAGCCGGGTTCCAGAACCGGCTTCGGTGACGGAGGTGGATGCGGGGCCAACACCACATAGCTCCCCGACGGAGGGTGCAGATATGTGCTCAGCCACGAACTCCGAAGTGGAGAGTGCCATGAACCACCGGCGCTGGAGGGCCGTGCTCCGGTTCAACATCTTTTCCGAAGAGGCTTTTAATGCCTTCAATTCGGCGGACGCATATGTCTGAGCCGCTCGAGGCGGGCTTGCCCAAGCGACAAGCCAGTATACCAAAGCCATACGGGTAAGAGATTTTGATAAGTATGCCTAGCAGTAGCCCCTGAGACTTAGAATAGTTGGGACAACTGTTTGAAGGATCAATATATCCACAGGTCCTTGCGGACAAGAATGAACAATTGGCGCGAGAGCTGGAGGCCTGCAAGGCCCAATTATCTGATGCGGTAGCCAAGTTAGAGGGATCCCGAAAGGCCCCTGCCGGTAATATTTGTCTCCTTTATACACAAATGTGCTAGTTAATAGATGGCTGGTGTGGTTAGTCTAACAGTAAGTTCTGCAGACAATCCTGGAGTGAATCCGGATGGCGCAGTGGGTGACGACTCGCATCTCCAACAACAACTAAAGGCCGGTGAGCGCATCCTTACGCAGGTGACGAAAGAGAAGAACAAGCTTCATGATGCCAATATTCGTCTGGACGTGGAATTAAAGGACGTCCGCGCACAACTGGCAGACTCCGTGAAGGAGAACAAAAAACTTCGTCGCGGTATCTATGGTAAGAACTCAAGCGAACTGTTTGATAGTTCGGCGAGGAAGTTTATTAAAAAGATTTTTCCTTGTAGGAATGCTAACGGGTCGCCCTGAAGAGGAGATACCGTTGTCTGCAGGTGATTTGCTGCAAGAACTGTCGCAGATGCACGATCGTGCTCGGCAGGTGATGCAAGACGTTGCTCAGGCCTTGTGGCCCTCAAGCCTACTGCCGAATGGCATGGGGGAGCTTGCGGACCTGCTTCAAGGAGCCCGGCGGCGCTTCTGTCTGTGGAAGATATCAGCCTACCGGCAAGGAGCAAGAGAAGCCTAGGCGATGGTGAAGACGCGCTATACCAAGCTGGACCCTAACCATATGGCCGAAGTGGGACCGGCGGGGCCCGATGGGCAAGAAATTCCCATGAGCCTGGTGTATGACCAGGTAGCATTAGCCGCTAAGTATTCTCAACAGGATTGTAGGCTAGATAACCTGTTAGATGGTATAGAAGAGGAATATAGTCATTCTCAGTGACTGTGTAAATTGATTGGCATAAGTAGCCTCTAGCCGGATTGAAATCATTTGTCATGGCGGACCTTTTCGCTTCAACCCCCGGATCCTATAGTCCGGGGTGTGTCCGAATACCCGCTCGGTTATGCGAAAACCGGGGCATGCATGGAGACCATGCGTAGGGATCATAGGTGCTTGAACAGATAAGTATCCAACTAGTTATGTCATATTGCATGGATAGCAAGAAAGATCTTCTAGGGAGAATAGTTCCGTTAAGGGTTCCTTTCCCTAGGTATCCATGTGTCGATGCACATGTCCGGACTACGCGCGATGGCGCAGGATACAAAGCTTCTAGGGTTCTTTGTTGTAACCAACGAATACATCCTTTGTTCACCGATCGAATATTCTCTTAAGGAAACTAGCTTTCGGCTTTACCCAGTCTGAGGTACATGTCCGGCTCAACCGGCAGTAACAATCGCAGAGGTGCTCCCCTTATGCCCTAGCCGAATTAATAGGAACTTATGGCATAAACACAAGAGCCAGGCAATCCAGCTTGGCCACATCTTAAGTCATATCGATGCATATAATGGTGAAGAAAAGGCACATATGGAGAAAGAACGCATATGTGATGGGCAAAAAGGCCATTAAAGTAATTATGTCTAGCTTCCGAATAGGAAGCCCCCAGATACAGCTTGCACACATGGTACGGCCGGGATAATCCAGGAATCCGCACTGTATTAAACACTTTGTGTGAACGGAAAGAGGGTCGAGAAGTAGAGAAACAGTGGTGGAGCATAATTTAAAAAGGAGGGGTGAGGAGACGAACACTGCGTTCGGCGTTAGGCGTAGAATCTCCTGAGTCTAGCCGCGTTCCATGGGTTCGGCTCGTGTCTGTTGTTAGATGCATTACGTAGGCGGTATGCTCCTCCGGTAAGAACTTTGTTGATGACAAAGGGACCTTCCCATCTGGGTTTGAGTTTGTCCTTCTTCTTCTCAGGTAGGCGTAGAACAAGCTCGCCAATGTTGTAAGTTTTGGCCCGCACTTCTCTGCTTTGATATCACCGAGCCTGCTGTTGATAGAATGCGGAACGAGCTTTTGCGACATCACGCTCCTCCTCCAGGGCGTCCAAGTTATCCCGCCGATCTAACTCGACTCCCTTCTCTTCGTACATGCGTACGTGTGGCGAATCATGTATTATGTCGCAGGGTAGTACTGCTTCCGCACCGTACACCATAAAGAATGGTGTGTATCCGGTGGTTCAATTCGGTGTGGTCCGGAGCCCTCAGAGTACGGAGTCGAGCTCCTCTACCCAGTGCGTATCTGATTCTGTTAAAGATCGCACTAATCTGGGTTTTATGCCGCTCATGATAAGACCATTTTCCCGTTCGACCTGGCCATTTGTTTGCGGGTGGTAGACGGAAGCGTAGTCGAGCTTAATGCCCATTTTGCTGCACCAAGTTTTCACTTCATCGGCTATGAAATTTGAGCCATTATCAGTGATGATGCTATGGGGGACACCGCACCGGTGTACAACCCCGGATATGAAATCTATTACTGGTCTGGATTCGGCCATTTTAACTGGTTTGGCTTCGATCCATTTGGTGAATTTGTCCACCATGACCAATAGGTATTTTTTCTTATGGCTTCCCCCTTTAAGGGGTCTGACCATATCTAGCCCCCAGACCGCGAAGGGCCAAGTTATGGGGATTGTTTGGAGAGCGGTAGGGGGCATATGACTCTGATTAGCGAAGAGCTGGCAGCCGATGCAATGTTGGACAAGGTCCTGTGCGCCTGCTCGGGCCGTCGGCCAATAGAAGCCTGTACAGAAGGCTTTGCTAACTAGTGCTCGAGCTGCGGCGTGGTGTCCGCCCAGTCCGGCGTGAATTTCAGCCAGGAGTTGCCGCCCTTCCTCTTCGGAGATGCACCTTTGGAGCACTCCGGTCACGCTTTTCTTGTAGAGTTCCTCTTCGCGGACCTTGTAAGCTTTAGAACGCCGGACTATGCAGCGTGCTTCATTTTGGTCTTCGGGGAGCTCCTGCCTATTTAGGTAGGACAAGAACGGCTCGGTCCACGGGGCGATTATGGCCATGATTTCGTGGGCCGAAGGTGTTATTTCGGTGGCAGAGCCTCCGATTGTGTCGGATGGTTCGGAGTCTGGGGGTGTATTTGGATCCGTGCTGGTATTGCCGGACTCCCCTTCCCATACTACAGATGGCTTGAACAACCTTTCTAGGAATATATTAGGTGGTATAGGGTCGCGTTTGGCGCTGATGCGGGCAAGTACGTCCGCCGCTTGATTGTTTTCTCGAGCCACATGGTGGAATTCGAGCCCCTCTAACTGAGTTGACATCTTTAGGACGGCATTACGATAGGCCGCCATTTTCGGATCCTTGGCATCAAAGTCTCCGTTTATTTGTGATATTGCGAGGTTCGAGTCCCCGCGCACTTCCAGGCGTTGGATGCCCATAGAGACTGCCATCCGAAGACCATGTAACAGGGCCTCATATTCGGCCGCATTGTTGGAGTCTATGTATAATATTTGTAGGACGTACTGGACCGTGTCCCCGGTGGGGGACGTCAGGACTACCCCTGCTCCCAGTCCGGCCAGCATTTTGGAGCTGTCAAAGTGCATGATCCAGTTGGAGTACGCGTCATACTCTTTAGGGAGTTCGGCTTCTGTCCATTCGGCGATAAAGTCAGCCAGTACTTGCGACTTAATGGCTCGCCGCGGTTTGTATGTTATGTCAAACGGCAGGAGCTCGATGGCCCATTTAGCAATCCGGCCCGTAACATCGCGGTTATTAATTATGTCGTTGAGTGGTACTTCGGAGGCGACGGTAATCGAACACTCTTGGAAGTAGTGTATTAGCTTCCGAGATGCCATGAAGACTGCGTATGCTATTTTTTGATAGTGTGGGTATCGGAATTTACATGGGGTGTGGATCGTGGATATGTAGTAAACCGGCTTTTGAAGCGGGAATTTGTATCCGTTCACCTCTCGTTCGACGACGAGCACTGCGCTTACCATTTGATGTGTTGCAGCTATGTATAGCAGCATAGGTTCGCCGATGTTTGGCGCTGTTAGGACCGGATTACTGGCCAATAAGGTCTTTATCTCATCTAGTCTGGCTGTGGCTGCGTCCGTCCATACAAAATGTTCAGTGCGCCGAAGGAGGCGGTAAAGAGGCAACGCCTTTTCACCTAGCCTGGATATAAAGCGGCTGAAAGCGGCCACACATCCTGATAGCTTCTGGATGTGCTTGAGGTCGGTTGGTATGGCCAACTGCGACAGGGCTCGGATTTTTGCTGGATTCGCTTCTATTCCTCTATTGGAAACAATGAAGCCCAGGAGCTTCCCCAAAGGGACACCGAAAACACATTTTTCCGGATTCAACTTGATGTCGTATGTCCGGAGGTTATCGAATGTAAGCCTCAAGTCATCTATCAGGCTTTCGACGTGTCTGGTTTTTATGACAACATCGTCCACATATGCTTCCACTGTTTTGCCTATTTGTTTCTCCAGGCATGTTTGAATCATGCGTTGGTAGGTTGCGCCGGCATTCTTGAGCCCGAAGGGCATAGTGTTGAAGCAAAAAGGGCCATATGGCGTTATAAAAGCTGTTGCAGCTTGGTCAGACTCTACCATCTTTATTTGATGGTATCCAGAGTATGCATCGAGAAAACACAGCGAGTCGTGTCCAGCTGTGGCATCGATGATTTGATCAATGCGAGGGAGGGTAAAGGGATCCTTGGGGCAAGCCTTGTTGAGGTCTTTGAAGTCAACGCATAGACGCCAGGATTTGTCCTTTTTTGGCACCATTACCAAATTCGCCAGCCAATTCGGATGTTTAATATCTCTGATGAATCCGGCCTCAAGCAGTTTGGCTAGCTCTTCCCCCATGGCTTGCTGTTTGGGTTCTGAAAACCGCCTTAGGGTCTGTTTGACCGGTTTGTATCCCTTTAGTATATTGAGGCTGTGTTCGATCAGCCGGCGTGGGATGCCTGGCATGTCCGAAGGGTGCCAGGCAAAAATGTCCCATTCTCGCATAAGAAATCTCATAGTGCGGCATCCATCACGGGGCTCAATTGTGTTCCGATGGATGCTGTCTTCGTGGGATCCGTTGGGTGGACCTGGAATTTGACTATCTCGTCTGCAGGTTTAAATGAGGTGGATTTGGGTCATTTATCGAGTATCACGTCGTCCCTGTCCACGGTGGCCCGCAGTGTTGTTAATTCTTCAGCTGCTAGGGCTTCAGATAATGCTTCCAGGCCTAGTACTGCGGTTTTGTTTTCGGCGCGGAGCGCGACGTCCGGATCACTGGCTAGAGTGATGATTCCGTTGGGCCCGGGAATTTTAAGCTTCATGTACCCATAATGGGGTACAACTTGAAAGCTCGTGAATGCGTCCCACCCTAGAAGGGCGTGGTATCCGCTGCTGAAAGGAGCCACTTGGAATGTGATTTCTTCGGACCTATAACTCTCCGGGGTGCCGAACACCACATCAAGTGTGATTTTTCCCGTGCAGCGTGCTTCCCGAGTAGGGATGATTCCCCTGAAGGTGGTGCCGCTTTGCTCAATGCGGCCTCTATCAATCTCCATTTTGTTGAGTGTTTCTTCATAGATCAAGTTTAACCCGCTTCCGCCGTCCATGAGTACTTTGGTGAGCCGAAAGCCGTCCATGATTGGGCTAAGGACCAGAGCGGCCAGTGCCCGGACAGTCTGGAATCGAGGTTCGTCACTGGCATTGAAAGTTATAGCCGTGTCGCTCCACGGGTTTATCTTTGCCACACGGCAAATTTCTGCAGAGTTTTGGTGAGCCCACTTGCGTCTGTTGTTCGAGGCGAAAGTCTCGAAGACTGTTAGCACCGTATTGTGTCCGCGGGCAGGATATTGTTCCGTTTTATGGCTCGCAAGAAGATCCTCGCCGCTTTTTGCCACCTGCCAGAGTAACCAACATGCCCTAAGGCTATGAGTTGGCATTGTATCCGGCATACCATGGAGCTTACATGGCCCGTCGAGCCATCCTTCCAATACGGATCCCCGACCTGGAGTGGGCTTCAGTTTCTTGGGGATTGGATCGGACGTCCTACGAGAGTTCGTCCGTTTGGTTCGGACAAAGGTCTTGGTGAGAGCGGTACTATCCCAAATTTTGTTTGGGTCTTCCAAGCGCTCTCCATCGCACAATACTTACGTACTACGACTGCCAAGTCCGCGAAACATATTATTTCGCGGCGGCCTATAGCATTGAGTAGCCCTTCGTCCGTGCAGTTTTTGCAGAAGAGTGAGACCATGTTCTCCTCGCGGCAGTCCTTAACTTTGTTAAGCGCAAGGAGGAATCTGGCCCAGTAATGATGCACCGTCTCCTCGGGCTCTTGCCTGATGCGGGAGAGACAGTTTAAGTCCAAATAGGTATTGTTAGCAGAATCCGGATTATGATCCGATCTAACGCCCAAGGGCGTAGGCGGTTCCGAGCCCAACAACTCGGAATCCGGAGTGTTACCCATTTCCTTTGGCCCAATACCCGATTCTAAGTCCGGGACCTGGGGCAGGTTGTCCTCTGAGAAGATTTTCGGCTCAGGGAGTTTGACGATCCGAACATAATTCGTCCTCAAAGTTGGGGGACGATTCGCATGTGGTTCTTCCACAATCGCCATCTCATGGGTGGCCGGTGGGGATCTGATGTCCCTTCGATCGGGTTTAAGCCCAATCCGGTCATAATTCGTAGCGACTGCCAGAGCCGCGATGTGATCCAAGAGTTCATTAAAGTAGGAGAGCTCCATTGGACCCATCTGTTCGGCAAGTTCCGAACTGACCCGAAGGTTATGATTGACGACCCGAGAGGCCATCGTCGGCTCCGTCGCCGACAGGGCGGCCATGATAAAGCCGCCGAGCCGGAGCGTCTGGCCTACATCCAGAGCTCCCTCCGAAGTAATATCGTCCTTGAAGACGAGTTGAGCCATCAAGCCTTGCGGCGACGTCACAGAGGAACTCTCAATGAAAGCACCAATGTCGGTGTCAAAACCGGCGGATCTCGGGTAGGGGGTCCCGATCTGTGCGTCAAGGCTGATGGTAACAAGAAGTAAGGGACACAATGTTTACCCAGGTTCGGGCCCTCTCGATGGAGGTAAAACCCTACTTCTTGCTTGATTAATATTGATGATATGGGTAGTACAAGAGTAGATCTACCACGAGATCGTAGAGGCTAAACCCTAGGAGCTAGCCTATGATGGTATGCATGTAATTGTGATCGGCCTTCTAAGGACCAACCTCTCCGGTTTATATAGACACGGAGAGGGCTAGGGTTTACATGGAGTCGGTTACAAGGAAGGAAATATAATATCCGGATCACCAAGCTTGCCTTCCACGCCAAGGAAAGTCCCATCCGGACACGGGCCGAAGTCTCGAGTCTTGTATCTTCACGCTTCAATAGTCTGGACGTTGTACACAGTCCGGCTGTCCGGATAACCCCTAATCCAGGACTCCCTTAGCTGCCTCGGCCTCTTCCATGGCGCGGGCACAAGCTTCGCGAGAAGTCGCGAGCGAGGCCGTCGCGCGTGCTTCGGCTTCGTCACACTGAAGTTTCCCAAGGTTGATGGCAACCTTCAGCCGCTGCCACTCATGCTCCAGGCGTCGGTTCTCTGCCTCAAGCCTGGTGTAGATGTTGGCGAGCTCCCTGCCAACATGGATCATCGCACGTATCGCCTCACCGACGAGCCCGAAGCGCATAGCACTGCGCCCACGAGCGAGCACGAGCTCGTCGCCAAGATCTTCGTCCGCCCCGGAGGCCGCTCGGGAGGCACTGGGTGCCCCGCCAGCCACCGACCGGGGGCTGGCTGGTGTAGCCCCACAACTACAAGACAAAGGCCGCCCAGGGGCGCCCCCCTGCCGGCAATGACAAGAGGAAGGATCACCAGTGCATCCCCCGTCTCACGGGTTGAGTCGCGGGGAGAGGACGTATGGGGCCCGGTTCCGGGACACCCTCGCGACATCGCGACAACTGGAGTCGGCCCCACGCCCTGCGTAGGATCTGGGCGCCGAGGGCTGTGCGCGAGCGTCAAGTTGGAATACTTGGGGACGCCTGCTTCCCGAGGTTTCGCCTTCGTGGGAGCCCTACAAGACCCCTGCCGTGAGAAAACACGGCGCGCAAGGGGATCAAGAGCAAAGGTACTTACTCATCGACAACCATGTATCTCCTCGGCTTCAGCGGCCGACGGGTGCCATTGTTGCGGCACGGGGACCTCTTCCTCTTCAGGAGCGACTCAAGGCATAGGCGGGGCCAACCGGACCCCGACGAGCGATCCTCGGGAGGAGGAGCGCTCGGCGGGGCAGCCGGGGTAGGGATCCCGGGGGCAGGGGCGCCCGGCGAGATCTTCTAGCTTGCGGCTCCGGAGCCATTGGTGAGCTCCTCGCCGCCAGCAGCCACTCTGGAGCCACCACCCTAGGCACCAGGGGACTCAGCCTCCAGAGCTTGCGGTCGCGTCAATTCTGAGGCAACTCCTTCCAGCGCCCCAGGAGCCTCGGCCTCCTGGGCTACTAACGGCGCCGGGCCTCTGGAGGAGCCCTCGACAGCTGCTGGAGGCGCACGCCCCCTGCCTCCACACTCGAGGTGCACGCGGCAGGATCGATCAGGAGAGGAGCCACGAAGACAGGGTTCTCTCGGGGCCCCTCAAGGCTCTCTGGAAGCAACCCCCACTCATCGAACAGAGTCATCAGCCCAGTGAAGGCCGCCTTGTTTGAGCATAGATAGAGAAGGTAGCCACCCCCCGGAAGGCCAGCGGGCTCGGGCTCACCGGTCAGGAGTTTGAGCACCATGCTCAAGGTCTCACCAGCCAGTGATGGCCTCTACAGCCTCATCGGATCTTCGACGCCTGTGAAGGCCCACATTGGGTGAGAATGGCGCTGAAGGGGAGCAATGCGCTGCCTAACGAATTCCTTCACCACCATTGGCGTCGTCACTTCCAGTTCCTAAAGCCTCGCCAATCTCTTCCAGACGAAAGCAAGATGCCGGTCGGAGAGCCTCTCGTGGCACCAACCGGATCTAGGCGAGGCCCGTGCCCCAGGAGTCAAGAGCAGGGGGTGAATGCACGAGCATCCATAAGAAGCCACTGCTTCCGGAATCCCTTTGCCGCAGGCGAGAGCTTGAAGTCGATTCCTGAACCAACGGTTGCGGCCACAGCTTCAAAGGTCGCGCACCCAGAGCATGGGCGGGCGTCGACCAACCAAAGCATGAACAAATGGCGAAATAAGGCCACGGAAGGAGTGATGCCGACCATGGCCTCGCGGAGGAAGGCGAAGACGGCGAGAAGAATGATAGAGCGGGGGTCCAGATGCGGCAGGTGGATCTGGTAATGCGAAATCACAACATTGAAGAAAAGGGAGAAGTGAGGAATCAACTCCGCGAGAAGAGCGTGGAGATAGATGGGGATCTCGGTGGCGCTCATCTCTCTCGCTCGCGAAGACGCAGGGCGGACGGCCGTCTCCCTCCCCTCATTGGAATCGGCGGCAAGCGCATGGCGAACCTTGTCCAACCCCTCCTGATTGATGACCATTGACTGCTCGAGGGCCGGCTCCAGGGTCGGCGGAGGACCGGCCGGGGCGAGCGGCTTCCCCTTCTTCTTCCTCGGCTTGGGGGCCATGACGAGTGCCAAAAGAAGGGCGAGGCGCCGACGCCGGATCTATGGACGTGGCGGCAAGGTTGGAAAGGAGGAAACAAGGCTGAGCACGGTAATGTGCGAAGGGCGAGCTACACTGGCAACGAGCGACTGCTGGGCCTGCCAGATATCAAAGCGGCTTGGAGAAGTGGAGAGGCCCACGTCCCATCAACCGCCACGTGTCATCAAGGCCCCAGGCGGCTAGGGCCCGCGACGCTCCTGTAGGACCTTGAAGTATGTCTAGAGGGGGGTGATTAGACTACTTGACCAATTAAAAACTTAACCTTTTCCCAATTTTAGAGTTTGGCAGATTTTAGCTATCTTAGGACAAGTCAAGCAATCATCACACTATTCAAGCAAGCATGCAAAGAGTATATAGGCAGCGGAAATTAAAGCATGCAACTTGCAAGAAAGTAAAGGGAAGGGTTTGGAGGATTCAAACGCAATTGGAGACACGGATGTTTTTGGCGTGGTTCCGATAGGTGGTGCTATCGTACATCCACGTTGATGGAGACTTCAACCCACGAAGGGTAACGGTTGCGCGAGTCCACGGAGGGCTCCACCCACGAAGGGTCCACGAAGAAGCAACCTTGTCTATCCCACCATGGCCGTCGCCCACGAAGGACTTGCCTCACTAGCGGTAGATCTTCACGAAGTAGGCGATCTCCTTGCCCTTACAAACTCCTTGGTTCAACTCCACAATCTTGTCGGAGGCTCCCAAGTGACACCTAGCCAATCTAGGAGACACCACTCTCCAAGAACTAACAAATGGTGCGTTGATGATGAACTCCTTGCTCTTGTGCTTCAAATGATAGTCTCCCCAACACTCAACTCTCTCACATAGGTTTTGGATCTGGTGGAAAGAAGATTGGAGTGGAAAGAAACTTGGGGAAGGCTAGAGATCAAGATTCATATGGTAGGAATGGAATATCTTGGCCTCAACACATGAGTAGGTGGTTCTCTCTCAGAAATGGTAAGTTGGAAGTGTAGATTTGTTCTGATGGCTCTCCCCACGAATGAAGAGGAGGTGGAGGGGTATATATAGCCTCCACCCAAAATCTAACCGTTACACACAATTTACCAAACTCGGTGGGACCGATTCAACAGACTCGGTCGGATCGATTTAGTAAACCTAGTGACCGTTAGGGTTTTTGGTGGGACTGACATGCAACTCGGTGAGACCGATTCGGTTAGGGTTAGGGCATAACGTAATCTCGGTAAGACCGATTACACAAACTCGGTGAGACCGATTTTGGTAATAAGCTTTCCAGAGAGTTGGTCAGGTAAACTCGGTGGGACCGATTTGCTCTTTTCGGTGAGACCGAAATATTACAAAAGGGAAACCGAGAGTTTACATTGCAATCTCGATGGGACCGATCACTCACTTCGGTTAGACCAAAACGTTATGAAGGGAAACAGAGAGATTACAATCCCATCTCGGTGAGACCGAGATCCCTATCGGTAAGACCAATTTGCTTAGGGTTTGTGGCAGTGGCTATGACTTTTGAAATCGATGGCGCCGGATAGGAAGAATCGGTGTGACCGATTTTGGCTTTAGGTTTAAGTCATTTGTGGATGTGAGAAAGTAGCTGAGGGTTTTGGAGCATATCACTAAGCACATGAAGCAAGAGGCTCATTAAGCAACACCTCATCCCTCCTTGATAGTATTGCCTTTTCCTATAGACTCAATGTGATCTTGGATCACTAAAATATAAAATGAAGAGTCTTGAGGTTTTGAGCTTGAGCCAATCCTTTGTCCTTAGTATTTTGAGGGATCCACTTTCATCATCCATGCCATGCCATTCATTGAGCTTTCCTGAAATAATAGTCTTGGAATAGCATTAGCTCAATGAGCTATATGTTGTTATGAATTACCAAAACCACCTAGGGATAGTTGCACTTTCAATCTCCCCCTTTTTGGTAATTGATGGCAACATATAGATCAAAGCTTCGACAAATGATAATAAGATTGAATAACATCGTCGCTTTGAGAAGTATGTGAGCTCCCCCTAAATTTGTGCATAGTTTAGAATTTGCTTTGGACTGCAAATGCACAATGAATTAGGCTCATGGGTTACTCTTCCATGTCACATACATCTTGGTGGAGCGCTCAAAATAGGAAACATTGAATACATGCACTCATCACCAAGCAAAGTGAATGATCACATAAGATAGATATGATAATATCATCAAACATGCATAAGTGTAGCTTATGATCAAACACATGATCATCGATGTCTCACAAGCATAGTATCTCAAGCAATCAAAAGCAAACAAGTTTAACCACCAAATAAAGCAAGAGAGAACAAAAGCAACACTCTCTCTCTCGAAGCCTATGATCTATACATTCCCCCCCCTTTGGCCACAAGTTACCAAAAAGTTCATAGAAAATGCATAGTGCTAGATCGTCTCTCAGGCTTGATCTTCAGGTGGTGGTGTCCGGATAACTCCAAGAACGAAGGCTTCAGTTGAAGTAGAGGGTGCTGGAATTGATGCTGGAGCTGGTTGCACTGGAGCTGTAGGGGCTATAGCTGGTGCAGAAGATGTTGCTCTAGTGTCTGTCACAGGCACTGCAACTGACCTCTGGGCTCTGGGCACTCTGGCAAACACATTAGTTGTAGTCTTGCCCTGCCTCTCCTGCATGTCATCCTGCAGCTGCTCTACAACTGACTATATCTCAGTTACTTTGACATCAAGGTCATGGAATTTGAGTTCCATGATTCTTTCCAAGCTCTCCTGATTCTGAGTGAGGGTGGACAATCCCTTCTCAATTCTCAGTGTTGATGCTATTAAGTAACCAAGCTGCTCCTGCTTGTTCTTCAAGAAATACTCAGATGCCTCCTCTTGAGTTGGCATCTTGGCAGCCTTCTCCTTCCTTGTCTTCTCCTTCTTCTCTTGAGCTTGAACTGATGATGGATCATTCTCATTCATGACAACCTCATTGTCCTCAAAGTCTGGATAAAGTGGAAAATGTTCCTTATCCAATTGATATTTCCCCGTGCCCATCTTTGAGTTTATCAACTCCTAAATCTCAGGGGCATATCCACAGCTCCTCTTCTGATCTGCTGCTGTCCTCTTAATGGTTTCAATCATAAGGCTCATGACTTTGAATTTCTGTGGCACATCAAACACATGCAACATGTTGATGGCATGCCCTCTGATCATGTTGTGGTCACCAGACTTAGGCAACAAGGTATGCCTTAGGATCCAATTGATGGTTGGCAGTCCTGACAACAGAGAGTGGACTGATCCAAACTTGTGTGTTTCGACAGCCTTGTCTGGGATCTCCTTGTACATGTGTGCCATGGAATTGTGGTCCATCTTCTTCTTGGCATAAATGTCCAGGTCATCTTCATTTTCCTTTGGGGCATTGATCAGACTTGCCCATTCTTCAACAGTTGACTGGTACCTAGTGCCTTCTGACATCCATACTATCCTTCCATCTGGATAGAAGTGTGTTGTGGAGTAGAATTGCATGATAAGTTCATCATTCCAGTTGGTGAGCTTTTTCCCAACAAAATCAGCAACTCCACAAGCAACAAAACTTTCTTGCACTCCAGGGTAGTGCTCTTCATTGTCCTTGATGTAGGTCCAGTCGACCCACCTCATATCACAAAATATGGGCTTCTTATCCAACAAGATTGTCTCATAGAAGTCCTGCTGTTCCTTTGTATGGAACCTGTAGTCAACAGCTGTTCTTCTCCTTGAGGCATATGGATCTTCCATCCTCCATAGCCTCAACCCTGAGTCCTTCCTGATCCTCATGTCCTCAGCCACAGGATGGGCATCATTGTGGTGTGGTATCTTGGGCTTTAGCTTCCTTAGGACCTGTCCTTCTTCATCTTTTTCATCAGCAACATTTGGCACTGGGGCCTTGTTCTTCTCAGCAGCTGGAATACTCCTAGTATTCCTCCTTGGTGCAAGCTTGGCCTTGGAGGCGGATTTGGGTGCTTCCTTGGGCTTAGATGTTGGAGCCCCTGATCTAATAGCATCACCCATAAGCTTGGGTGCCTTGGGTGCTGGTGCAGCAACCTCTTCTTCCTCTTTAGAATCTCTTCTCATAGAGGGCTTTCTAAGAACCTGGGCAGTTATGGTTCTTGCTCTCTTCTTCTTCTTGTCTTGAGCACCTTCATCCTCTGATTCAATGGTAAACTTCATTGTTTCTCTAGTGGGAACTTTCTTGGGTTTGGAAGATGTGACTTTCTTTTCAGGTGCCTCTTTGGGTTCAGTCTGTTCTGGCACTTGAGTGGACCTTCTGGCCTTGGGCATTGGTGTCCTCTTGGCAGGAACTTTCTTTTCAGTCCAGGCTTTGTGCTATGTGCTGAGCCATATTCCTTCTTGAGCACTACTTTCTTGGAAGTAGCCTCATCCTCTTTAGCTTTGTAGTCCTCATCCTCTGAGTCTGAGGTTCTCTTCCTCCTTTGCCTGGTAGCAGCCTTAGGCAGGTTGTTAGGAGTGCTTCTGCTCCCTTCATCTGTAGAACTTGAGGGACTAGTGCCCTTGCTCATGTCAATCTGCTCTTCTGACCTGTTCTAGCTGTCACTCTGGTCTGACATGCTGCAAACACTGGCTGCTGACCTTGTGAAGAGTTATAGATGAGATAGAGTGGATGAGCATCACAAAATGCAGAGATTTTTGCAAAAAGAATGATTCAAAAATTCAGTTTTAGTTTTCCACAGAAAGCATTTCGAATCAACCAATTTTCAAACTCAGTGATACCGAAGCAGTTTTGGAACCTAAACTGATGAACTCGGTTGGACCGAGTCACAGTTTGGTGGCACCGAGATTGCTAGGGTTTCACAAAGTCCTAAAATCGGTCGCACCGATTAGCAATTCTCGGTCAGACCGAGAGTTATTATTGCAATGGCATAAGCCAAATCGGTTGGACCGAGTTTTTCAACTCGGTGGGTCCGAGATGGTTTCGACGGAAACCTAACCCTAAAATTTCGAATCTCATCTACTCTACGGACTGCATTGACTGGATAGGAGTGTTTCAATCGTGGCAAGAATCTATAAGAACACAATGTGCTAGGAATCGGACGAGGATAGCACAGTGATCGAGTCCATACCCTAACTTGGCGATGAACTCGCTATGGCGGCAACGGCGGGGCAAAATCTGTTGACAGCAGCGGAGACTAGCTGCTGGAGGTGGCTGGCGACGAGGAGACGATCCGGAGACCTTCAATGGCAAAGCGAGCTATTGCGCGGGCGAAGGGGTTCGGAGGAATTTCCAAAATTTTGCCCGTGACTATATATAGCCTGACGCTGTCGGTGTGACCGAGTGGAACAACTCGGTGGCACCGAGATGCATAACTGTGTATAGTTACAGCAAATCGGTGTGACCGAAAAGTTCAAATCGGTTGCACTGAGATTGAAAACTTAGATCAACTTAATGATCTCGGTAGGACCGAAATGGAGGAATCGGTCAGACCGAGAATCACAAAGAAGTTTTGGAAGTTTAAGTGTATGACGAATCGGGGACTCCGAGTGCTCCTCACACAGAGTGGTTCGAATCTGACTTGATCAAATTTTGTGATGTAGCATGAATAGAGTTTGAGACGAGAAAATCATAGATAGCTAGAGAGGGTTCTTAGGCATTCTTGTCCATCCACTTGGCAAAAAGAAAAGAAGCCAATCAATCAAAACAACAAGTGGATGTCCTTGAATGAGTAAAATATGCACCAACATGCTCACACAATAAGATGGCAAATGAAATATGTGGCAAAGCATGCACAACCAATTCTAGCATCTATCAAACAATTGGCGATGACTAGGTCATCTATATATGAGTATATTGACTTAGGAGTCAAATGAAAAACATTTGATCATAGGTCATACTCATCGTTTAAGCTCAAGTGGGGTTACCACTTTTACATAATGCATTGATGTGTTCACACCATTAGAGTTGCTTTGACTCAATTCTTAGAGTTAAGCTCCCCCTAGATGTGAGATCCCCCCTTAGAGGGATGAACTAACCTTGGGTTTTGTCGATGATGACTTCATGTAGGTGTTGAAGATGTGGATGCTCAATGTTGATGTAGATCATTTGGAGCAATCCTTTGGAGTGAGTTGCACTTTCAACTTACCTACATGGGTTAGTCCCACAAGGAACAAACAAGAATATCCATAGACATAGAGTGATGCACACACAAAATGATGTCCATGAAATCATTAGGTTACCTTGTCCCTTGTCTTACCAACATGAGGGTTTGTGACTCCTTGAACTAGTGCAAGATCTGGAAGTTGATTGCACTCGTTCTTGCCATAATGATATGAGTGAAGAATGTTGGCGGAGTCACCCTCAAGAACTCTCTAGTTCTTCTTCTTCGGGATCCACATCATCTTGATGGGAATCCTTGGATCTCTTCTTGAAGCTTGTCCTTGCCTTTGTTCTTGTGGTCTTGTGGTGGAAGATCATCTTGGGCTTGTGTTCCCTTGAAGGAAGTAGGATCATACTTCTCTTGTTGAGGAACAAACTTTGTCTTGGGGTATTGATCTTCTTCCCACTCAACTCCATTGGCATTGAACTTTCGTTCAAAACCAACACCTTGATTCTTCCGGTGTCTTCCTTGCTTGCGTACAATTTCCTCGAATTGCTTACTCCCGGCAAGGCTCTTGTAAACACCTTTCTCTATAATTCCCTTCAATAAGCTGTTTTCTTGCTCAAGTGTAACTTGGCTAAGAGAATCATTAGTGGAATCAAGAGAACTACTAGAAGCAACAATATTGGATTTGACATTGTTATAGTTACTACTAGAGGAAGTATCTTTCTTGTACTTGTTACTAGACTTGACTTGAGGCATGTAAGTAGATAAGAGTAAACGCTTGGCAATGTAAGAAGAACTTTTCTTATGGAGATCATCATTGATTGGCTTTAAGAACTCATGCTCTTGCTCAAGATTGAGCTTTTCAAAGCGTAACTTCTCATGAGCCCTTAAAAGTTCTCGATGATCTTCGAAGATAGTTTCATGAGCCAACTTAAGAGTGTTTAGTTCTTTAGTTATAAGCTCAATCTTCTCCTTATCATTGTCATTCATTTTATCTTGATTAGCATGATTAATTGACGTTTCATCATAGTATTCAGAGTTGTCAACAAGTAAATCATCATCCACAAGCAAGTCATATTCATCACTATTGAAATCAACATACTCAGGATGTGTTACCTTTGGACCTTTGGCCATGAAGCATCTTCCAATTCCTTCATTTGGTGAATCAAATATGTCGTAGGAGTTGGTTGACACAAGTGCTAGACCGGCAACACCTTCATCTTGAGTATATTCGGAGTCGGAGTGATAGCTTCTCTCGGAGTGATTGTCGGAGTCGGAGCCGGATACCCATTCACCAACATGAGCTTGATGTCTTCGTTTTGTGTAGCTCCTTGATGACTTGTCCCTCCTTTCTGAATCCTTGCTTCTCCATGAGGGTCTTCGTTCATAACGATCATCTCTACTCCTCCTCTCTCTTGGTGGTGATTCTTCTCTTTTGCTCCTTCTTCTTGGAGAATCTTCTCTTCTTTTGTAGGGTGCCGTACACTCATTGGAATAGTGTCCGGGTCTCCCACAATCTTAGCAATTGCGCTCTCGACTATAAGATCTTTTGTCATTGTAAGACCTTGATTTGGAGCTTCTTTCTTTGCTTCTACTCTTGTAGAATTTGTTGAAGTTCTTCACCATTAAGCTCAATTCTTCATTGAAGGTTTGTTTCTCACTTGATGATGTGGGGGCTTCACTTAAGGCTTTTAAGCACCACTTGACTTGTTGTGAAGTTCCTCCTTATCCTTGAGTGACATCTCATGAGCAACAATTCTTCCAATGACTTTGGTTGGCTTGAGATCTTTGTAGTTTGGCATCATCTGGATCAATGTGCACACGGTATCATACTTTCCATCCAATGCTCTTAGGATCTTCTTGATGATGAACTTGTCGGTCATCTATTCACTCCCTTAGCTGGCAATCTCATTTGTGATAAGAGCAAGCCTAGAGTACATTTCAGCGACACCTTCACCATCCTTCATTTTGAACTTGTCAAGCTTGAAGGAAATATGCCCTAGAGGCAATAATAAAGTTATTATTTATTTCCTTATAATCATGATAAATGTTTATTATTCATGCTAGAATTGTATTTACCGAAAACATAATACATGTGTGAATACATAGACAAACAAAGTGTCACTAGTATGCCTCTACTTGACTAGCTCGTTAATCAAAGATGGTTATGTTTCCTAACCATGAACAATGAGTTGTTATTTGATTAACGAGGTCACATCATTAGTAGAATGATCTGATTGACATGACCCATTCCATTAGCTTAGCACCCGATCGTTTAGTATGTTGCTATTGCTTTCTTCATGACTTATACATGTTCCTATGACTATGAGATTATGCAACTCCCGTTTACCGGAGGAACACTTTGGGTACTACCAAACGTCACAACGTAACTGGGTGATTATAAAGGAGTACTACAGGTGTCTCCAATGGTCGATGTTGGGTTGGCGTATTTCGAGATTAGGATTTGTCACTCCGATTGTCGGAGAGGTATCTCTGGGCCCTCTCGGTAATACACATCACATAAGCCTTGCAAGCATTACAACTAATATGTTAGTTGTGAGATGATGTATTACGGAACGAGTAAAGAGACTTGCCGGTAACGAGATTGAACTAGGTATTGGATACCGACGATCGAATCTCGGGCAAGTAACATACCAATGACAAAGGGAACAACGTATGCTGTTATGCGGTCTGACCGATAAAGATCTTCGTAGAATATGTAGGAACCAATATGGGCATCCAGGTCCCGCTATTGGTTATTGACCAGAGACGTGTCTCGGTCATGTCTACATTGTTCTCGAACCCGTAGGGTCCGCATGCTTAAGGTTACGATGACAGTTATATTATGAGTTTATGCATTTTGATGTACCGAAGGTTGTTCGGAGTCCCGGATGTGATCACGGACATGACGAGGAGTCTCGAAATGGTCGAGACGTAAAGATTGATATATTGGAAGCCTATATTTGGATATCGGAAGTGTTCCGTGTGAAATCGGGATTTTACCGGAATACCGAGAGGGTTACCGGAACCCCCCGGGAGCTATTTGGGCCATAGTGGGCCTTAGTGGAAAAGAGAAGGGGCTTCCCTAGATGGGCTGCGCGCCCCCCCTTCCCCTAGTCCTATTAGGACTAGGAGAGGTGGCCGGCCCCCTCCTCCTCTTTTCCCCTCCGAGGAATCCTAGTTGGACTAGGATTGGAGGGGGAATCCTACTCCCAGAGGGAGTAGGACTCTCCTGCGCCTCCCCCCCTTGGCCGGCCAGCCTCCCCTCCTCTCGTCCTTTATATACGGAGGCAGGGGCACCTCTAAACACACAAGTTGACACAAGTTGATCCACGTGATCTATTCCTTAGCCGTGTGCGGTGCCCCCTGCCACCATATTCCTCGATAATACTATAGCGGAGTTTAGGCGAAGCCCTGCTGCTGTAGTTCATCAAGATCGTCACCACGCCGTCGTGCTGACGAAACTCTTCCCCGACACTTTGCTGGATCGGAGTCCGGGGATCGTCATCGAGCTGAACGTGTGCTCGAACTCGGAGGTGCCGTAGTTTCGGTGCTTGATCGGTTGGATCGAGAAGACGTACGACTACTTCCTCTACGTCGTGTCATCGCTTCCGCAGTCGGTCTGCGTTGGGTACGTAGACAATACTCTCCCCTCGTTGCTATGCATCACATGATCTTGCGTGAGCGTAGGAAAATTTTTGAAATTACTACGAAACCCAACAGTGGCATCCGAGCCTAGGTTATTGATGTTGATGTTATATGCATGAGTAGAACACAAGTGAGTTGTGGACGATACAAGTCATACTGCCTACCAGCATGTCATACTTTGGTTCGGCGGTATTGTTGGACGAGACGACCCAGACCAACCTTACGCGTACGCTTACGCGAGACCGGTTCCCTCGACGTGCTTTGCACAGAGATGGCTTGCGGGCGACTGTCTCTCCAACTTTAGTTGAACCAAGTATGGCTACGCCCGGTCCTTGCGAAGGTTAAAACGGAGTCTATTTGACAAACTATCGTTGTGGTTTTGATGCGTAGGTGAGATTGGTTCTTACTTAAGCCCGTAGCAGCCACGTAAAAACATGCAACAACAAAGTAGAGGACGTCTAACTTGTTTTTGCAGGGCATGTTGTGATGTGATATGGTCAAGGCATGATGCTGAATTTTATTGTATGAGATGATCATGTTTTGTAACCAAGTTATCGGCAACTGGCAGGAGCCATATGGTTGTCGCTTTATTGTATGCAATGCAATCGCGATGTAATGCTTTACTTTATTACTAAACGGTAGTGATAGTCGTGAAAGCATAAGATTGGCGAGACGACAACGATGCTACGATGGAGATCAAGGTGTCGCGCCGGTGACGATGGTGATCATGCCGGTGCTTCAGAGATGGAGATCACAAGCACAAGATTATGATGGCCATATCATATCACTTATATTGATTGCATGTGATGTTTATCTTTTTATGCATCTTATCTTGCTTTGATTGACGGTAGCATTATAAGATGATCTCTCACTAAAATTATCAAGAAGTGTTCTCCCTGAGTATGCACCGTTGCCAAAGTTCGTCGTGCCCAGACACCACGTGATGATCGGGTGTGATAAGCTCTACGTCCATCTACAACGGGTGCAAGCCAGTTTTTGCACACGCAGAATACTCAGGTTAAACTTGACGAGCCTAGCATATGCAGATATGGCCTCGGAACACGGAGACCGAAAGGTCGAGCGTGAATCATATAGTAGATATGATCAACATAAACGATGTTCACCATTGAAAACTACTCCATCTCACGTGATGATCGGTCATGGTTTAGTTGATTTGGATCACGTAATCACTTAGAAGATTAGAGGGATGTCTATCTAAGTGGGAGTTCTTAAGTAATATGATTAATTGAACTTAAATTTATCATGAACTTAGTACCTGATAGTATCTTGCTTGTTTATGTTGATTGTAGATAGATGGCTCGTGATGTTGTTCCGTTGAATTTTAATGCGTTCCTTGAGAAAGCAAAGTTGAAAGATGATGGTAGCAATTACATGGACTGGGTCCATAACTTGAGGATTATCCTCATTGCTGCACAAAAGAATTACGTCCTGGAAGCACCGCTGGGTGCCAGGCCTGATGCTGAAGCAACGCCAGATGTTATGAACGTCTGGCAGAGCAAAGCTGATGACTACTCGATAGTTCAGTGTGCCATGCTTTACGGCTTAGAATCGGGACTTCAACGACGTTTTGAACGTCATGGAGCATATGCGATGTTCCAGGAGTTGAAGTTAATATTTCAAGCAAATGCCCGGATTGAGAGATATGAAGTCTCCAATAAGTTCTATAGCTGCAAGATGGAGGAGAACAGTTCTGTCAGTGAGCATATACTCAAAATGTCTGGGTATAATAATCACTTGATTCAATTGGGAGTTAATCTTCTGGATGATTGCGTCATCGACAGAATTCTCCAATCACTGCCACCAAGCTACAAGAGCTTCGTGATGAACTATAATATGCAAGGGATGAACAAGACTATTCCCGAGCTCTTCGCAATGCTGAAAGCTGCGGAGGTAGAAATCAAGAAGGAGCATCAAGTGTTGATGGTTAACAAAACCACTAGTTTCAAGACAAAGGGAAAAGGGAAGAAGAAGGGGAACTTCAAGAAGAACGGCAAGCAAGTTGCTGCTCAAGAGAAGAAACCCAAGTCTGGACCTAAGCCTGAAACTGAGTGCTTCTACTGCAAGCAGACTGGTCACTGGAAGCGGAACTGCCCCAAGTATTTGGCGGATAAGAAGGATGGCAAGGTGAACAAAGGTATATGTGATATACATGTTATTGATGTGTACCTTACTAGAGCTCGCAGTAGCGCCTGGGTATTTGATACTGGTTCTGTTGCTAATATTTGCAACTCGAAACAGGGACTACGGAATAAGCGAGCACTGGCAAAGGACGAGGTGACGATGCGCATGGGAAACGGTTCCAAAGTCGATGTGATCGCGGTCGGCACGCTACCTCTACATCTACCTTCGGGATTAATATTAGACCTAAATAATTGTTATTTGGTGCCAGCGTTGAGCATGAACATTATATCTGGATCTTGTTTAATGCGAGACGGTTATTCATTTAAATCAGAGAATAATGGTTGTTCTATTTATATGAGTAATATCTTTTATGGTCATGCACCCTTAAAGAGTGGTCTATTTTTATTAGATCTCGATAGTAGTTATACACATATTCATAATGTTAAAATCAAAAGATGCAGAGTTGATAATGAAAGTGCAACTTATTTGTGGCACTGTCGTTTAGGTCATATCGGTGTAAAGCGCATGAAGAAACTCCATACTGATGGACTTTTGGAACCACTTGATTACGAATCGCTTGGTACTTGCGAACCGTGCCTCATGGGTAAGATGACCAAAACACCGTTCTCCGGTTCTATGGAGAGAGCAACAGATTTGTTGGAAATCATACATACCGATGTATGTGGTCCAATGAATATTGAGGCTCGTGGCGGATATCGTTATTTTCTCACCTTCACAGATGATTTAAGCAGATATGGGTAAGTCTACTTAATGAAACATAAGTCTGAAACATTTGAAAAGTTCAAAGAATTTCAGAGTGAAGTTGAAAATCATCGTAACAAGAAAATAAAGTTTCTACGATCTGATCGTGGAGGAGAATATTTGAGTTACGAGTTTGGTGTACATTTGAAAAACTATGGAATAGTTTCGCAACTCACGCCACCCAGAACACCACAGCGTAATGGTGTGTCCGAACGTCGTAATCGTACTTTACTAGATATGGTGCGATCTATGATGTCTCTTACCGATTTACCGCTATCGTTTTGGGGTTATGCTATAGAGACGGCCGCATTCACGTTAAATAGGGCACCATCAAAATCCGTTGAGACGACGCCTTATGAACTGTGGTTTGGCAAGAAACCAAAGTTGTCGTTTCTTAAAGTTTGGGGCTGCGATGCTTATGTGAAAAAACTTCAACCTGATAAGCTCGAACCCAAATCGGAGAAATGTGTCTTCATAGGATACCCAAAGGAAACTGTTGGGTACACCTTCTATCACAGATCCGAAGGCAAGACATTCGTTGCTAAGAATGGATCATTTCTAGAGAAGGAGTTTCTCTCGAAAGAAGTGAGTGGGAGGAAAGTAGAACTTGACGAGGTAACTGTACCTGCTCCCTTACTGGAAAGTAGTTCATCACAGAAAACTGTTTCTGTGACACCTACACCAGTTAGTGAGGAAGCCAATGATGATGATCATGAAACTTCAGAACAAGATACTACTGGACCTCGTAGATCAACCAGAGTAAGATCCGCGCCAGAGTGGTACGATAATCCTTTTCTGGAAGTCATGCTACTAGATCATGATGAACCTACGAACTATGAAGAAGCGATGGTGAGCCCAGATTCCGCAAAGTGGCTTGAAGCCATGAAATCTGAGATGGGATCCATGTATGAGAACAAAGTATGGACTTTGGTTGACTTGCCCGATGATCGGCAAGCAATTGAGAATAAATGGATCTTTAAGAAGAAGACTGACGCTGATGGTAATGTTACTGTCTACAAAGCTCGACTTGTCGCAAAAAGGTTTTCGGCAAGTTCAAGGTGTTGACTACGATGAGAGTTTCTCACTCGTATCTATGCTTAAGTCTGTCGGAATCATGTTAGCAATTGCCGCATTTTATGAAATCCGGCAAATGGATAAACAAAACTGCATTCCTTAATGGATTTATTAAAGAAGAGTTGTATATGATACAACCAGAAGGTTTTGTCAATCCTAAAGGTGCTAACAAAATATGCAAGCTCCAGCGATCCATCTGTGGACTGGTGCAAGCATCTCGGAGTTGGAATATACGCTTTGATGAGTTGATCAAAGCATATGGTTTTATACAGACTTGCGGTGAAGCCTGTATTTACAAGAAAGTGAGTGGGAGCACTACAACATTTCTGATAAGTATATGTGAATGACATATTGTTGATCGGAAATAATGTAGAATTATTCTGCAAAGCATAAAGGAGTGTTTGAAAGGAGTTTTTCAAAGAAAGACCTCGGTGAAGCTGCTTACATATTAAGTATCAAGATCTATAGAGATAGATCAAGACACTTGATAAGTTTTCAATGAGTACATACCTTGACAAGATTTTGAAGTAGTTCAAAATGGAGCAGTCAAAGAAAAAGGTTTCTTGCCTGTGTTACAAGGTGTGAAGTTGAGTAAGACTCAAAGCCTGACCACGGCAGAAGATAGAAAAAGAATGAAAGTCATTCCCTATGCCTCAGCCATAGGTTCTATAAAGTATGCCATGATGTGTACCAGATCTATTGTATACCCTACACTGTGTTAAGCAAGGGAGTACAATAGTGATCTAAGAGTAGATCACTGGACATTGGTCAAAATTATCCTTAGTGAAATAAGGAAATATTTCTCGATTATGGAGGTGACAAAAGGTTCGTCGTAAAAAGTTACGTCGATGCAAGTTTTGACACAGATCTGGATGACTCTAAGTCTCGATCTAGATACATATTGAAAGTGGGAGCAATAAGCTAGAGTAGCTCCATGCAGAGCATTGTTGACATAGAAATTCGCAAAATACTTACGGATCTGAATGTGACAGACCCGTTGACTAAATTATCTCACAAGCAAAACATGATCACACCTTAGTACTCTTTGGGTGTTAATCACATAAATGATGTGAACTAGATTATTGACTCTAGTAAACCCTTTGGGTGTTGATCACATATCGATGTGAACTATGGGTGTTAATCACATGATGATGTGAACTATTGCTGTTAAATCACATGGCGATGTGAACTAGATTATTGACTCTAGTGCAAGTGGGAGACTGAAGGAAATATGCCCTAGAGGCAATAATAAAGTTATTATTTATTTCCTCATAATCATGATAAATGTTTATTATTCATGCTAGAATTGTATTTACCGGAAACATAATACATGTGTGAATACATAGACAAACAAAGTGTCACTAGTATGCCTCTACTTGACTAGCTCGTTAATCAAAGATGGTTATGTTTCCTAACCATGAACAATGAGTTGTTATTTGATTAACGAGGTCACATCATTAGTAGAATGATCTGATTGACATGACCCATTCCATTAGCTTAGCACCCGATCGTTTAGTATGTTGCTATTGCTTTCTTCATGACTTATACATGTTCCTATGACTATGAGATTATGCAACTCCCGTTTACCGGAGGAACACTTTGGGTACTACCAAACGTCACAACGTAACTGGGTGATTATAAAGGAGTACTACAGGTGTCTCCAATGGTCGATGTTGGGTTGGCGTATTTCGAGATTAGGATTTGTCACTCCGATTGTCGGAGAGGTATCTCTGGGCCCTATCGGTAATACACATCACATAAGCCTTGCAAGCATTACAACTAATATGTTAGTTGTGAGATGATGTATTACGGAACGAGTAAAGAGACTTGCCGGTAACGAGATTGAACTAGGTATTGGATACTGACGATCGAATCTCGGGCAAGTAACATACCGATGACAAAGGGAACAACGTATGTTGTTATGCGGTCTGACCGATAAAGATCTTCGTAGAATATGTAGGAACCAATATGGGCATCCAGGTCCCGCTATTGGTTATTGACCAAAGACGTGTCTCGGTCATGTCTACATTGTTCTCGAACCCGTAGGGTCCGCACGCTTAAGGTTACGATGACAGTTATATTATGAGTTTATGCATTTTGATGTACTGAAGGTTGTTCGGAGTCCCGGATGTGATCACAGACATGACGAGGAGTCTCGAAATGGTCGAGACGTAAAGATTGATATATTGGAAGCCTATATTTGGATATCGGAAGTGTTCCGGGTGAAATCGGGATTTTACCGGAATACCGAGAGGGTTACCGGAACCCCCCGGGAGCTATTTGGGCCATAGTGGGCCTTAGTGGAAAAGAGAAGGGGCTGCCCTAGATGGGCTGCGCGCCCCCCCCCCTTCCCCTAGTCCTATTAGGACTAGGAGAGGTGGCCGGCCCCCTCCTCCTCTTTTCCCCTCCGAGGAATCCTAGTTGGACTAAGATTGGAGGGGGAATCCTACTCCCAGAGGGAGTAGGACTCTCCTGCGCCTCCCCCCCTTGGCCGGCCAGCCTCCCCTCCTCTCCTCCTTTATATACGGAGGCAGGGGCACCTCTAAACACACAAGTTGACACAAGTTGATCCACGTGATCTATTCCTTAGCCGTGTGCGGTGCCCCCTGCCACCATATTCCTCGATAATACTGTAGCGGAGTTTAGGCGAAGCCCTGCTGCTGTAGTTCATCAAGATCGTCACCACGCCGTCGTGCTGACGAAACTCTTCCCCGACACTTTGCTGGATCGGAGTCCGGGGATCGTCATCGAGCTGAACGTGTGCTCGAACTCGGAGGTGCCGTAGTTTCGGTGCTTGATCGGTTGGATCGAGAAGACGTACGACTACTTCCTCTACGTCGTGTCATTGCTTCCGCAGTCGGTCTGCGTTGGGTACGTAGACAATACTCTCCCCTCGTTGCTATGCATCACATGATCTTGCGTGAGCGTAGGAATTTTTTTGAAATTACTACGAAACCCAACAAAGCTGACTTTGGAGCACATCCAGCTTGGATTCCTTGACGGGTTCGGTACCTTCATGCATATCAATCAAAGTATCCCAAATTTCCTTTGCATTCTCAAGACGGCTGATTTTGTTGAATTCTTCGAGGCACAATCTGTTGAAGATGATATCACAAGCTTGAGTGTTGTATTGCAGCATCTTCAATTCTTCTGCATTAGCTTCACGGTTCGGTTCTCTCCCATCAAAGAATTCACCTTGCAAGCCAATACAAATAATTTCCCAAACGGTGGGGTTATGTCCGAGAATATGCATTTTCATCTTATGCTTCCAACTAGCAAAATTAGTACCATCAAAGTAAGGACCTCTACGGTGATAATTTCCCTCTCTAGACGCCATACTCTCCTAGGTTGTGAAACCAAGGCTATGACCACCAAAAGCTATGGAAATCAAAGCAAATGAAGACCAAAGCTCTGATACCACTTGTAGGACCTTGAAGTATGTCTAGAGGGGGGGTGATTAGACTACTTGACCAATTAAAAACTTAACCTTTTCCCAATTTTAGAGTTTGGCAGATTTTAGCTATCTTAGGACAAGTCAAGCAATCATCACACTATTCAAGCAAGCATGCAAAGAGTATATAGGCAGTGGAAATTAAAGCATGCAACTTGCAAGAAAGTAAAGGGAAGGGTTTGCAGGATTCAAACGCAATTGGAGACACGGATGTTTTTGGCGTGGTTCCGATAGGTGGTGCTATCGTACATCCACGTTGATGGAGACTTCAACCCACGAAGGGTAATGGTTGCGCGAGTCCACGGAGGGCTCCACCCACGAAGGGTCCACGAAGAAGCAACCTTGTCTATCCCACCATGGCCGTCACCCACGAAGGTCTTGCCTCACTAGCGGTAGATCTTCACGAAGTAGGCGATCTCCTTGCCCTTACAAACTCCTTGGTTCAACTCCACAATCTTGTCGGAGGCTCCCAAGTGACACCTAGCCAATCTAGGAGACACCACTCTCCAAGAAGTAACAAATGGTGCATTGATGATTAACTCCATGCTCTTGTGCTTCAAATGATAGTCTCCCCAGCACTCAACTCTCTCTCATAGGTTTTGGATCTGGTGGAAAGAAGATTTGAGTGGAAAGCAACTTGGGGAAGGCTAGAGATCAAGATTCATATGGTAGGAATGGAATATCTTGGCCTCAACACATGAGTAGGTGGTTCTCTCTCAGAAATGGTAAGTTGGAAGTGTAGATTTGTTCTGATGGCTCTCCCCACAAATGAAGAGGAGGTGGAGGGGTATATATAGCCTCCACACAAAATCTAACCGTTACACACAATTTACCAAACTCGGTGGGACCGATTCAACAGACTCGGTCGGACCGATTTAGTAAACCTAGTGACCGTTATGGTTTTCGGTGGGACTGACAAGCAACTCGGTGAGACCGATTCGGTTAGGGTTAGGGCATAACGTAATCTCGGTAAGACCGATTACACAAACTCGGTGAGACCAATTTTGGTAATAAGCTTTCCAGAGAGTTGGTCAGGTAAACTCGGTGGGACCGATTTGTTCTTTTCGGTGAGACCGAAATGTTACAAAAGGGAAACAGAGAGTTAACATTGCAATCTTAGTGGGACCGATCGCTCACTTCGGTTAGACCGAAACATTACGAAGGGAAACAGAGAGATTACAATCCCATCTCGGTGAGACCGAGATCCCTATCGGTAAGACCGATTTGCTTAGGGTTTGTGGCAGTGGCTATGACTTTTGAAATCGGTGGCGCCGGATAGGAAGAATCGGTGTGACTGATTTTGGCTTTGGGTTTAAGTCATTTGTGGATGTGAGAAAGTAGCTGAGGGTTTTGGAGCATATCACTAAGCACATGAAGCAAGAGGCTCATTAAGCAACACCTCATCCCTCCTTGATAGTATTGGCTTTTCCTATAGACTCAATGTGATCTTGGATCACTAAAATATAAAATGAAGAATCTTGAGCTTTTGAGCTTGAGCCAATCCTTTGTCCTTATTATTTTGAGGGATCCACTTTCATCATCCATGCCATGCCATTCATTGAGCTTTGCTGAAATAATAGTCTTGGAATAGCATTAGCTCAATGAGCTATATGTTGTTATGAATTACCAAGACCACCTAGGGATAGTTGCACTTTCAGCTTTGCACTTGCCCTTTGGCTTCGCCTGGAAGTCAAGTCCGAGCGCGCCTTGGTCCCGGGGGCTACTGTCGGCGTCCTGGATATGGGGTATCCAGCCCTGCCTGCATGTGGCCCACCACGTGGCTCCATCGACGGCCTGGTACGACCCAGTCTCAGAATCAACAACACAAGACCCTCGTGAGGGGCCAAGCCTCGCGAGGCGGACGACGCCAAGACCCCCGAGGGGATCGGCCTCACCAGGCTGGCTCCCAATGGGCGGAGAGTTCTATGCAAGGTTCACCTCACGAGGATCAGTTGACGTGACGATCAAGGCCAGGCGGGCGCCAGGCGGGCGCAGAGCGCATGTTTCCTCTTCGGTGCAAGGGAGGCAAGCCACAGGCGCGGAGTCCCTAGGTATCAGCCAAAGGTTTCCATTCTGGTGCAACAAGACCAATACCGCCAGGACGGCAGGACGGAGGTCATCGACGAGCCCACCGCAGCGTCACGACCAGAGGCTTTTCGCAAGCGAAGACTACTTTTGTCAGGATAAGTTGTACTACTTGTCCTCTTTCAAATTCGGCCATTGTGGGATCCCTTCCCGCCAACATTTGGGGAAGAGGATCAAGGCCACTATAAATTGGACTTAGCTACCACCATAGTGGGGGATCGTATCCATTCTGACCCGACCACTTCACCAGCTCTCTTAAGCTCAAGAACACCTCACCTCCTGAGGCCAGTTCATCCAATGTACTAGTTCATCCTCAGCCCTCCGAGGCAATCCAACAAAATGCCGGAGTAGGGTATTACACCGCAAGGTGGCCCGAACCAGGATAAACTGCTGTGTCTCTTCGTCTCTTTGAGCTTGACGCGCTAGTCTTAGGAGGACCGCGAGTAGGCAGGCTGGGTAGGTTGAAATCTCCGCACGCACCCCAGAGTTCGAACCTCTCAAGGGTTTGCAGATCCCTTAATCCGACAAAGAATCCCGAGCTTCTTTATTCAGCATCACCGTCGCTCTGAATCTAAGATGTCGAACAATCCAAAATCCTAAACTTCTTGGGCCCTAAAACCTAAAGCTAAGATGATCCACGCGTGCGGGATCCGGTGACCCCCCCTCACCACCAACGACCAAAAGGTCACCGGTGGAGGATAGCCATCGGAAGGCGGCGCGGGAAGGAGCGGCTCTCCTGGTGCGGCGGGTAGGTTTCGCTACCAGGAGGAAAATGATCTCCTACCCGCAAGAAATATGTGATCTAAACACTCTTATATTTTTTATAGAGGGATTACATCGTATTTTTGTGTTGTATTTTGATTCATATTTTACTCTGCTCCCTTGGTCGGAAGGCTGACCAGCACTGAATAGTTTTCCTCTCGTCCCTGTTTTCCTCTCGTCCCTGGCGGCTGGAACCCTAGCCGCCGCCAGGCGGAGGCCGATCTTCCAACACCGCTCTCCGGCGGCTCCCCTCCACCGGCGACCTCGGTCGTCATTGGTGAGGGGGGTCGCCGGATCCACGCGTGTGGATCGTTTTTACTCTCTCGTAGTCTAGGTTTTTAGGTTGTTCATCGTCTTTGCTTCGACGGCGACGATGACAACGCTGAATAAAGATTCTTCGGATTCTTCCTTGGCGAGGCCATCGGTCCTATGGTTGGGGATTGATTTGGAAACCAGTCTGTTCAAGCAAGGATGGCGTGGTGGCGGTGGCATCCTCGTGGTGGATCTGTGTCCTCGGGCTCCGCCGTTGCGACGACGTTTGCTCCAGCGTTGGCGCGGAGCTTGGGTGGTAGTCCAGGAGCGGATGCAGATTGTGGTCTGCATCGACGACATCTGGAAGACGGAGCATGTGCTGGGCTCGTGGTTGGTGGATGGCAGATATGGTTTCCTCCTTCGGCGTTTTAGTCGTGGTGGGTTGCCAGATCTGGAGGTCGATGGCGTGTCCGGGGTGTTGCCCCGGTCTGATTCGTTCAACGGTAAGGGTTTCACTTTTGGTGAGCCACCTTGGAGGTCCGTAAAGCTGCATATCAGCGATGGAGCCGCGTCGAGCTCGGGTCAGGAGGTGATTCGTCATTCTTTTCTTCGGTAGCTGCTGTGGGGGTGACTGAGGCAGGTGACGGGCGTTGGTGTCAAGCTCAAAGATGTTCTGTTATCTTTTCAGTTTTGTCATGTCGGTCTTTACGTGACTTGTACTTTGTTCTTTATGAGATGAATGAGACACGTATTACCATGCAAAAAAAACGTATCTCTTGACTAGCTGGAGTCTAATTTTATGCGTATTTCTCGCAACGGTTTAAAGATTCTAAGTGTAGAAAAAGGCGAATAGTTTTTTTCGAAATGGTGAAAAGGGGGAATTGCAATGTCAAAGCAACATGCGTGAATTCTAGTACAAGACTAAGAGCCGAAAGATGCAAGGAAATTGCTACTCCCTCCGCTTCATGTTATTGTCACAGCTTTAGTACAAAGTACACAAAAATTGGTTTAACTAAGGTCTTGCAAACTCATTCTTTGAGGAGAGATTTTGTAATTAAAAAGATTTATCATATGTTTTTAATCAAGATTCCATTTTCGTAATGAAACGGGGACCGTCAGACCCCTTTGGTCGAAAAAAGAAGAAGATTATAATCTAAAAGAAATGCTTTGAAATTATTTTGTAAGACATTCTGAGCGCATGGGACCAAGATTACTACTCCATCAACACAAGAAAAACATGTGTTTTCCGGAGTTGCTCATCATGACTCGAAGCACTTCGAGTACCGACGAGAACATCTCAAAAAGTGATCGACACCGGCCGCCTGTCGCTCTGTGGTGAATTTGTGATAGGGTCATCAACCATTCACTGCTGGGGTAAGTTCTTTTCTGCCATGATATGATGAGACAGTCGGGTCAAGATCCCAAAGGATGCCACTACAGTGCTGCTACGCGACCTAAACACCCCGGGGAATCCTCCAAACACACGAAAAAACGCACGCCATCGCCATGGGGTAGAGGCCAGGAGAGTGTCAGGTAGAATCATTTCTATTCTCGACTAAACAAGTGCACGATGGTGGCCCTACCGGAGCCGGACAAATGAAACGCTTAAGAGCATCTCCAGCCGTTGGCCCCCAGGAGGCGTTAAAAATCGCACCCTGGGGTGCACCGGCGCTAAACCACGCGCTGGGGGCGTGATGCCCCCAGTCGTGGCGCCCATGTTTTTTGAAAAATTTAAATACGGCACAAACACGGCGCAAATTCAACGCAAACTTCGGCGAGTTCGTTCAAATTTAAACATATTTTACAAAAAAGAAATAAAACTACTAGGCTGCTCCTCGTCGTCTCCCTCGCCGCTCCTTGCCGCCCGCAGCTCGCCGCCCTTGCAGTTCTACATGCCGAGGAGGCTGTAGAACCGCGTGTAGTCGCCGCCGTCATCATCGTCGTCGTCGTCATCGTCGCCGCCTCCGCCGCCGCCGTCCCTGCTGCAACCCTCCCCTGGTTGGCGCAGCGGGTTGGACGGTCCGGGGGCGTCCTCGTCGTCGTCGCTGTCGAGGATCACGACGCCGTGCTCGTCCTCGCGCCCACGTTTGCGGGCGGCTATCTCCTCCAGGGCCCGGCGCTGTTCGACCATCTCGTCACGGAGGTAGTCGTCCCGCGCCCACTGTAGGGCCTCCTCGTCGGAGAAGCCGCGTCGGGCTATCTCCTCATACTCCGCGGGGAGGCCGGACTCCGGCTTGGGCGCGACGAGGACGGAGCGGCCAGAGGGGGGAGTGGAGTCGCCGATGCGGACGCCGGAGCTGCGGGTGCGCCCGCTAACAGGCGCATCCTGGGGTTCCGGCTTGACGGGGCGGAGGCAGGGAGAGCCGGACGAGCGGCCGGACGAGGAGGACGCCCTGGGCTGCTCCATGCGCCTCGGCGTCCACGAGCTCCCACGTCGGCGAGAGAAGGACGGGGGAGCGGGGTACTCGAGCCTCGGCGTGTTGCCGCCCTCGATGTACTCGAGGACGGCCTCCAGCGTGCGGCCGGGCACGCCCCACCATCGGCGCCGCCCCTCGGAGTTGAGCCTGCCGGAGGGCACGACGCCGTTCGTGGCCTCGAGCTGTTCGGCGTGGCGGCGGCGGAAGTAGGGCTCCCAGAGCGGGCTGTTGGGGACGTACCGCAGACCTTCCCTCGCCGCCCGCGGTAGGGAGGCGCGGATACGCGCGATCTCCGCGCGCCGCGCCGCCTCGGTGGGTGGTGGTGGCACCGGGACACCGTTGGCGCTGATCCTCCATGCCCCGGGCACCTGCATGTCCGGCGGGACCGGGTACTTGGCCTCGAAAAGGAGCCGAGCTTCGTCCTCGAGAAGATGGCGGCGGCCGAAGCCGTTCGCCGCCGCGCCGTCGGCTGGGAAGCACTCGGCCATGCTTTAACTGGGGACTGCGAGAGGATGGGAGGAAGGGGGAGAAATGGCGCGTCGGCGGTGGAGGCTGTGTGTGTGTGTCTCCGGCGCGCTAGGGGTCGGCTTATATAGGCGGAGGCGCCGCGTAGTACGCGTGGCCGCCGCGTTACGCGTGGCGGGCGAGGGGACGTGCGTCGTCTGGTCTTCACTGCGCCGCCCGTGAGGCATCAATGGAGGCTGACCGGCGCGACAGCGCGCGGCAGCTTTGGCATTGATTCGCCGCGGGAAAGGCGATGATGACGACGAAGCGGCGAGAAGAGAGGCGAGTCGCTGGCAAGGAGGGCCCGCGGCTCTTTCGCGCCAAAAACGATTCGCCCGGCGCCCCCGAGCGCCCCCCAGCACGCCGGGTTCGGGTTGGGTCCGCCGGCGCCAATTTCGGCCCGAGCCGGCGAAAACTCGGCCCTTGGGGGCGCGACTGGGCCGATTTTTTGGCACCGGCGGCCGAAAAGTCGCCTGGGGGGCCTTGTTGGGGGCGCGGCTGGAGATGCTCTAACTTTGTGAAATTGGCGGTCGACTCGTACCGGCCCAACTTTCGACCGGTCGCACCCGCATCATAGGATCGAACAATGCACAACCGCACGATCTCCCCCTGTCCCCGACGTGCTTTCTTCGCTTGTCAGACTCATAGATGGGTTATGTCGCATGCTCATATCTTCTTGCAAAAGGACTATAACTGGACCCCTCATATCGACCCCAAATGTTCGGCCGAACGGTCCGGTTAGTGACTGGTCACAGAAATATGACCCAAGCGCACCCTTAAACCGGCCCTCTACATTCGGGCTGTCGGGCATCCTTCGAACTGAGCCCATATCTGGGGCGGATATGGAGTGCACCGGACGCGTCTGCCACGTTGGACTAGCCACCGTTGCCCCTGCCAATCCCACCCGTCACCACAAAAACCTCACCCGAACTAATCCCTAGTCCCACTCTCTCACTCTTTGCTCTGCTACTACCCGTTCCCTTCCGTCCTCGTCCCCTCCCATCCCTTCCCATGTCAAACACAGCGGATCCGGCAATGAGGCGGACCCAATCGATTGGGACGCCCTACCGTGTGAGGAGTCGAAGAAGGCGTTGAAGACGTTGCCCTCCGCGTCGCACTATAGCGGTCACGGGTGGACATGGGTAGGAGCTCGAGCGACGCGACGTCCCTAGTCTCCCGGCAACGCAACTCGTCTGCTGCAATGTGGTCTACACCGGTCCAGCTCTACCACCCCCCGCACCCCTCCGCCCCCTGCTCTTGCAGGCCGACGCTGGGTCCTCATGCGCACGCTGCTGTATCTGTGCAGAAGGACGCCCGAATCAGAGGCGAGCCGCACGCCGTGAGGGGAAGTGGGCCGCACAGAAGGCGGCAGCACGCGGCTCCTCCCACAAATGTTGAGGCTCCCGCATGACCTCGCTTCTAGACCGGAGGAGTAGCTCCTACACGACGTCATGTGCCGGTTGTTGACCTCAGTGGATACAGATGTGAGGCGATGTCGCTGCAAGAACGCAAAGGAGCTTTGAGTCAACATCGAGGAGTCCGAGCGCCTTGCGGCACAGATGGCGGCCGCCGTGGCGAAAGCGGCCTGGCTCACAAAGGAGCAGACCCATGACACTCGTCATCTCACCGGCATCATTTCCTCATCGTCATCTGACAGCGACCCGACGAACGATGACAATGACGACCCTCTTACCGACGCCGCGTACGTGGAGGACTACACACTACAAAAAATTACATCTGTAATGATACGTGTTTGTCACAGTAGGTCACATATTCTATCATGCATGTACATCCATGATGATTTTATGACATAATCAAGATAGTCATACCTGTGCTGTCGTAGAAGTGTTCCATGACAATACCAAAATTATCATCACGGAAGTGTTCACTTCCATGACGATAAACGGCTCGTCATGGAAGTGTTTTCATCAAGGGTAATCGACACGTGGCATCCACCGTAACGGGTCGCCGTTAAGCTATCGGGTTCTGATTTGGATCCGATAACCCGTTAACAACTCGGACCAATGGGGATTTTCTACGTGTAAAATTCCCAATGGTCAGAGGAACCACGTGTGGGCTTAGCCTTGGGACAGATGTCATCCATTCAATGATGGAGGCGCCTATGATACGATGGTGCGTGGCATGACCCAACAGTGGCCCATTTAGGTGAAAAAGGCCGGCCCAGTCAAAATTAGCAGCCCAGCCCATTTAGGGCCAACTTGTGTCTAGCCTATTTAGGGCCACAACCCATACGAGTTGTGCCAATTCGGCCTGTCAACGGCCCGTTAACTATTTGACACCAATAGAACCCATTGTCAGTTCGAGCCCGTTAACAACCCCCTATATATTTGGGCTCAATAGCGGCCCGAGGTAATTTCGGCCGGTTAACAGCCCATTCCAGGCATGGGCCAATTTCAGGATGGATGTCTTTCGGCCTTTTAGCGACCCATTCAAGTATTGGGCCAATTTCCAAGCCGACGTGTCTTTCAGCCTGTTAACGACCCATACATGAGCCGAGCCATTTACAGTCTGACATGAGTTTTGTCCTCTTAACAGCCCATGCTCTTCATGGTCCAACACCATCCCGGTTTGTGACGCCCCCGATTCAATTGTACACTAATCATGCACGCAAACGTGTACGATCAAGATCAGGGACTCACGGGAAGATATCACAACACAACTCTAAAAGTAAAATAAGTCATACAAGCATCATATTACAAGCCAGGGGCCTCGAGGGCTGGAATACAGTTGCTCGATCATAAACGAGTCAGTGGGAGCAACAATATCTGAGTACAAACACAAAGTTAAACAAGGTGTCATAAGATGGCTAGCACAAACTGGGATACATATCGAAAGAGGCGCAGGCCTCCTGCCTGGGATCCTCCTAAACTACTCCTGGTTGCCGGCGGCCAGCACATAGTAGTAGGCATCCTCGGTGTAGTAGGGGTCGTCATCGACAGTGGCGTCTGGCTCTTGGGCTCCAATATCTGGTTGCGACGTCCGAGTAGAATGGAAAGGGGGAAATGAGAGAGCAAAGCAACCGTGAGTACTCATCCAAAGTACTCGCAAGCGAGGATCTACACTACATATGCATGGATATCTGTATAAAGGGGTAATATCAATGGACTGACTTGCAGAATGCCAGAATAAGAGGGGAATAGCTAGTCCTATCGAAGACTACGCTTCTGGCAGCCTCCATCTTGAAGCATATAGAAGAGAGTAGCTGGTAAATTCACCAGGTATCATCGGATAGCATAATCCTACCCGGCGATCCTCCCCTCGTCGCCCTGTGGGAAAGTGATCACCGGGTTGTTTCTAGAACTTGTCTGGGTGTGTTTTATTAAGTATCCGGTTCTAGTTGTCATAAGGTCGAGGTACAACTCTGGGTCGTCCTTTTACCGAGGGACATGACTATTCGAATAGATAAACTTCCCTGCAGGGGTGCACCACATAACCCAACATGCTCGATCCCTCTAGCCAGACACACTTTCCGGGGTCATGCCCGGCCTCGGAAGATCAACACGTCGCAGCCCCACCTAGGCACAACAGAGAGGTCAGCACGCCGTTCTAAATCCTAAGCGCGCAGGGGTCTGGGCCCATTGCCCATTGCACACCTGCATGTTGCGTGGGCGGTCGAAAGCAGACCTAGCCTCCCTAATACAAGAGCAGGCGTTCCAGCCCAATCCGGAGCGCGTTGCTCACTCACTGACATCAAGAAGGCTTTGGCTGATACCACGATGTCGAGTGCCCATAACTGTTCCCGCGTAGTTGGTTAGTGCGTATAGGCTAGTGGCCAGACTCGGATCAAATACCAAGATCTCGTTAAGTGTGTTATGATGAAGTAACCGCAGACACCGACCAGGGACCAGTCCCACCTCTCACGTAGGTGGTCTCAACCTACCCCGCTGCTCCGCCACAAAGATCCAATCAGAGGGCCGTCGGGACAAATGTCCTTTCAGCCCCTAATCCGTGAATCACTCGCGGGTACTCTACGAGCTAACCCGACTTTAGCCACCACCTGAATAGTATGCATGTATGTATAGTATATACCTGTGATCACCTCCCGAGTGATCACGGCCCAATAGTATAGCATGGTAGACAGACAAGAATGTAGGGCCACTGATGATAAACTAGCAACGTAGGATGATTGTGACAAACTAAAAAGAAAACAAAGCAAAGACTCATGTAATACAAGACGCTCCAAGCAAAACTCATAATATGTGATGAATAAAAAAAGCTTCAAGTAAAATTACTGATGGTCGTTAGAAAAAAGAGGGGATGCCTTCCGGGGCATTCCTGAGCTTAGTTGGTTGGGAGTACTTGAATATTACCTTGATGCCTCGGGCATCCCCAAACTTCGGCTCTTGCCACTCCATATTCCTTCATCCGTCGTGATCTCAGCCAAAACTTGAAAATTTCAATCACACAAAACTCAACAAAACCTCGTGAGATCCATTAGTATAATAAAGCAAATCACTACTTTAGGTACTGTTGCAAACCCATTCATATTTTGTTTTTGCATTATAGATATTGTAGTCTAACTTTTACATGGCTTATACCCCCCGATACAATCCATAGTTTGATCAAAACAAGCAAAACAATGCATCAAAAATAGAATCTATCAAAAACTGAACTGTTTGTAATCTGAACATTGACCATACCTATGTAACTCCAAAAATTCTGAAAAATTAGGACAACGTGGGAAATTTGTATATCAATCATGTGTAGAAGATTCAGAATTTTATCACGCTCCAGCAATTTTTAACAATTCTGCTACTAGACGCAAAAGTTTCTGTTAATGCGCAGAATCAAAGCAACTTTCACCCGAATCATCCCAAAGGCTTTACTTGGCACAAACACTAATTAAAATACTAAAACACAATCATAACAATAACATAATTGTATATTTATTGAAAAACAACAAGGGAATTTTTTTAAAAGATAACTATTGGGTTGCCTCCCAACTAGCGCTATTGTTTTACGCCCCAGCTAGGCATAATGCATAGTTTCAAGTGTTGTCATCTTTCTTCTTTTCATTCAAATATGTGTTTTCCTTAGGAGGTTTTTCAAAGGTAATATGAAAAACATCATCCATAGAAATTTTAGCATTAGCTGTTTGTCCATCCGCAAATCCCCCTTGATTACCGGCTACAATCCAAGAGTATTGACTATTAACAATATTGAAAACTTGTTGGATTATATTCAAAGGAGCGACTTCCTTTTTATTATTCTCATCAAATAGGTGATCATTGTGGAACAAATACCTCAACAAGTATCACTATTATAAAGGATCTCTCCTATCACCGGTTTTTCACGGTTCATACCATAAAAATCAAAGATCTTCCTAGCTTCCCGCACTACATGATCAAATTCATTCATGAGGACATGGGTAGCTATCTTGTTTAGCTCTAGCGTTTTTTATAACAGGCAACTCATAAAACAATATTTGCAAAGTAGGATGACTGCGGATAAATCTTCTCTCTCGTTTAAGAACAAGTGCGGAAATAGCCTCGGCATAATTTTTGGTTCTTTTAAGTATAGGAGCATCATTACATGTCAAAGTTCCAATGCAATTAAAGAATTCTTGGATGGCACTTTTTCCTATAATGTTCCTTGTCCCAACACAAAAGTTTTAGCATCAAAATTAGTAGAAACTTCCAATTTTAGGAGTTAAACCATCATCTATTTCTGCCATACCAAAGTCACTCATGATGACAGTTTAAAAACAAGCAAACAAGAAAACACGTAAAAAGGCAAACGGAAAATATTTTTGTAAAAAAATAGAAGTGTGGGAGATGAAAACGAGAGGAAATGGAAAATAATGTAAATGCAAGGAGATGAAAGTTTATGCGTAGGTACTTGATAGTTGTTGATGATGTCTCCCGACAACGGCGCCAGAAATTCTTCCGGCTACTTGTGAGTTGCGTTGGGATTTCCCCGAAGAGGATAGGATGATGCAGTACAGTAGAGATGAGTATTTCCCTCAGTTGTGAAACCAAGATTCTCAATCCAGTAGGAGAACCAAGCAACACTATGTAAACAACACCTGCAAACAAACACTAAATACTTGCAACCCAACGCGAACAAGGGGTTGTCAGTCCCTTGATGGTTACGAGCAAGGTTAAATGGTATAGATTTTGATAGATAGATCGAACAACAAATATTAAATAAATAAAATAAAATAAAATTGCAGCAAGGTATTTTTGGTTTTAATGGATGATAGAAAATAGACGCGGGGGGGGGGGCATAGTTTTCACTAGAGGCTTCTCTCATAAAAATAACATACGGTGGGTAGACAAATTATTGTTGGGCAATTGACAAAAAGCAAATAATTATGACGATATCCATGGCAATGATCATGTATATAGGCATCACGTATGATACAAGTAAGTCGAAACGATTCTGCATCTACTACTATTACTCCACACATCGACCGCTATCTAGCAAGCATCTAGTGTAATAAGTTCATGGAAGAACGAAGTAATGTGTAGGACCTTGAAGTATGTCTAGAGGGGGGGTGATTAGATTACTTGACCAAAAAAAACTTAACCTTCTCCCAATTTTAGAGTTTGGCAGATTTTAGCTATCTTAGGACAAGTCAAGCAATCATCACACAATTCAAGCAAGCATGCAAAGAGTATATAGGCAGCGGAAATTAAAGCATGCAACTTGCAAGAAAGTAAAGGGAAGGGTTTGGAGGATTCAAACGCAATTGGAGACACGGATGTTTTTGGCGTGGTTCCGATAGGTGGTGCTATCGTACATCCACGTTGATGGAGACTTCAACCCACGAAGGGTAATGGTTGCGCGAGTCCACGGAGGGCTCCACCCACGAAGGGTCCACGAAGAAGCAACCTTGTCTATCCCACCATGGCCGTCGCCCATGAAGGACTTACCTCACTAGCGGTAGATCTTCACAAAGTAGGCGATCTCCTTGCCCTTACAAACTCCTTGGTTCAACTCCACAATCTTGTCGGAGGCTCCCAAGTGACACCTAGCCAATCTAGGAGACACCACTCTCCAAGAAGTAACAAATGGTGCGTTGATGATGAACTCCTTGCTCTCGTGCTTCAAATGATAGTCTCCCCAACCCTCAACTCCCTCTCATTGGATTTGGATCTGGTGGAAAGAAGATTTGAGTGGAAAGCAACTTGGGGAAGGCTAGAGATAAAGATTCATATGGTAGGAATGGAATATCTTGGCCTCAACACATGAGTAGGTGGTTCTCTCTCAGAAATGGTAAGTTGGAAGTGTAGGTTTGTTTTGATGGCTCTCTCCACGAATGAAGAGGAGGTGGAGGGGTATATATAGCCTCCACAAAAAATCTAATCGTTACACACAATTTACCAAACTTGGTGGGACCGATTCAACAGACTCGGTCGGACCGATTTAGTAAACCTAGTGACCGTTAGGATTTTCGGTGGGACTGACATGCAACTTGGTAGGACTGATTCGGTTAGGGTTAGGGCATAACGTAATCTCGGTAAGACCGATTACACAAACTCGGTGAGACCGATTTTGGTAATAAGCTTTCCAGAGAGTTGGTCAGGTAAACTCGGTGAGACCGATTTGCTCTTTTCGGTGAGACCGAAATGTTACAAAATGGAAACAAAGAGTTTACATTGCAATCTCGGTGGGACCGATCGCTCACTTCGCTTAGACCAAAACGTTACGAAGGGAAACAGAGAGATTGCAATCCCATCTCGGTGAGACCGAGATCCTTATCGGTAAGACCGACCTAGGGTTTGTGGCAGTGGCTATGACATTAGAACTCGGTGGCGCCGGATAGAAAGAATCGGTGTGACCGATTTTGGCTTTAGGTTTAGGTCATTTGTGGATGTGAGAAAGTAGTTGAGGGTTTTTGGAGCATATCACCAAGCACATGAAGCAAGAGGCTCATTAAGCAACACCTCATCCCTCCTTGATAGTATTGGCTTTTCCTATAGACTCAATGTGATCTTGGATCACTAAAATATAAAATGAAGAGTCTTGAGCTTTTGAGCTTGAGGCAATCCTTTGTCATTAGTATTTTGAGGGATCCACTTTCATCATCCATGCCATGCTATTCATTGAGCTTTCCTGAAATAATAGTCTTGGAATAGCATTAGCTCAATGAGCTATATGTTGTTATGAATTATTAAAACCACCTAGGGATAGTTGCACTTTCAATCTCCCCCTTTTTGGTAATAGATGACAACATATAGATCAAAGCTTTGACAAATGATAATAAGATTGAAAAACATCGTCGCTTTGAGAAGTATGTGATAAGCAAGAGCTCCCCCTAAAATTGTGCATAGTTTAAGATTTGCTTTGGACTGCAAATGCACAAGAAATTAGGCTCATGGGTTACTCTTCCATGTCACATACATCTTGGTTGAGCGCTCAAAATGATAAAGATTGAATATATGCACTCATCACCAAGAAAAGTGAATGATCACATATGGATAGGTAAGATAATATCATCAAACATGTATAAGTGTAGCTTATGATCAAACACATGATCATCAATGTCTCACAAAAACAACATAGTATCTCAAGCAATCAAAAGCAAACAAAGTTTAACCACCAAAGCAAGAGAGAACAAAAGCAACACACTCTCTCTCTCGAAGCCTATGATTTATACATTTTTCTCCCCCTTTGGCAACAAGTTACCAAAAAGTTCATAGAAAATGCATAGTGCTAGATCGACTCTTAGGCTTGATCTTCAGGTGGTGGTGTCCAGATAACTCCAAGAACGAAGGCTTCAGTTGAAGTGGATGGAGCTGGAGGAGTTGGTGCTGGAGCTGGTTGCATTGGAGCTGTGGCTGGTGCAGATGATGTGGCTCTGGTGTCTGTCACAGGCACTGCAGTTGACCTCTGAGCTCTAGGCACTCTGGCAAATACATTAGTGGTAGTCTTGCCCTGCCTCTCCTGCATGTCATCCTGTAGCTGCTCCACAACTGACTGAATCTCAGTTACTTTGACATCTAGATCATGGAATTTTAGTTCCATGATTCTTTCCAAGCTCTCCTGATTTCAAGTGAGGGTGGCCAATCCCTTCTCAATCCTCAGAGTTGATGCTATCAAGTAACCAAGCTGCTCCTTCTTGTTCTTCAAAAAGTACTCACATGCCTCCTCTTGAGTTGGCATCTTGGCAGCCTTCTCTTTCCTTGCCTTCTCCTTCTTCTCTTGAGCTTGTACTGATGATGGTTCATTCTTATTCATGACAACCTGATTGTCCTCAAAGTCTGGATAGAGAGGAAAATGTTCCTTATCCAATAGATATTTTCCTGTGCCCATATTTGAGTTAATCAACTCCTGAATCTGAGGGGCATATCCACAACTTCTCTTTTGGTCTGCTGCAGTCCTCTTAATGGTCTCAACCATAAGGCTCATGACCTTGAATTTCTGTGGCACATCAAACAAATGCAACATGTTGATTGCATGCCCTCTAATCATGTTGTGGTCACCAGACTTAGGCAACAGAGTGTGCCTTAGGATCCAGTTGATAGTTGGCAGCCCTGACAGAAGAAAGTGGACCGACCCAAACTTATGTGTCTCAATGGCTTTGTCTGGGATCTCCTTGTACATGTGTGCCATGGAATTGTGGTCCATCTTCTTCTTGGCACAGATATCCAAGTCATCTTCACTCTCCTTTGGGGCATTGATCAGTTTTGCCCATTCCTCAACTGTTGACTGGTACCTTGTACCTTCAGACATATAAACTATCCTCCCATCTGGATAGAAGTGTGCTGTGGAGTAGAATTGCATAATGAGTTCATCATTCCAATTGGTGAGCTTTTGCCCAAAACAATCTGCAACTCCACAAGCAACAAAACTGTCTTGCACTCCAGGATAGTGTTCTTCATTGTCTTTCATGTAGGTCCAGTTGACCCACCTCATATCACACACTATGGGCTTCTTGTCCAACAAGATTGTCTCATAGAAGTCCTGCTGTTCCTTTGTATGGAACCTGTAATCAACAAAAGTTCTTCTCCTTGTGGCATATGGATCTGTCATCCTCCATAGCCTCAACCCTGAGTCTCTTCTGATTTTCATGTCCTCAGCCACATGATGGGCATCATTGTGGTCTGGTATCTTGGGCTTGAGCTTCCTCAGGACTTGTCCTTCTTCATCTTCCTCATCAGCAACTTCAGGCACTGGGGCCTTGTTCTTCTCAGCAGCTGGAATACTCCTGGTATTCCTCTTTGGTGCAAGCTTGGCCTTGGGGGCAGCTTTGGGTGCTTCCTTGGGCTTTGATGTTGCAGCCCCTGATCTAATAGCATCACCCATCAACTTTTGTGCCTTGGGTGCTGGTGCAGCAACCTCTTCTTCCTCTTCAGAGTCTCTCCTCATTGAGGGATTTCCAAGAACCTGGGAAGTAGTGGTTCTGGCTCTTTTCTTCTTCTTATCCTGAGCAGCTTCAGCTTCTGATTCAATGGTAAACTTCATAGTTTCTCTAGTGGGAACTTTCTTGGGTTTGGAAGTTGTGACTCTCTTTGTAGGTGCCTCTTTGGGTTCAGACTTTTCAGGCACTTGAGTAGATCTCTGACCTTCAGCATAGGTGTCCTCTTGGTAGGAGCCTTCCTATTGAGTCCAGGTTTAGTGTTCTGTGCTGAGGCATACTCCTTTTTGAGCACTACCTTCTTGGAGGTAGCCTCATCCTCTTCTGCTCTATAATCCTCATCCTCAGAATCTGAGGTTCTCTTCTTCCTTGTCCTAGTGGCAGCTTTAGGCAGATTGCTTGGGGTGCTCCTGGTGCCATCATCTGAAGTGCTAGAGGGACTAGTGCCCTCACTCATGTGAATCTGCTCTTCTCCCCTGTTCTGGCTGTCACTTTGGTCTGACATGCTGCAAACACTGACTGCTGACCCTGTGAAGAGTTATAGATGAGATAGAGTGGATGAGCATCACAAAATGCAGATATTTTTGCAAAAGAATGATTCAAAAATTCAGTTTTAGTTTTCCATAGAAAGCATTTCGGATCAACGATTTTCAAACTTGGTGATACTGAAGCAGTTTTGGAACCTAAACTGATGAACTCGGTTGGACCGAGTCACAGTTCGGTGGCACCGAGACTGCTAGGGTTTCACAAAGTCCTAAAATCAGTCTCACCGATTAGCAATTCTCGGTCAGACCGAGAGTTACTAGTGCAATGGCGTTAGCCAAATCGGTGGGACCGAGTTTTTCAACTCGGTGGGTCCGAGATGGTTTCGGCGGAAACCTAACCCTAAATTTTCGAATCTCATCTAATCTAAGGATTGCATTGACTGGATAGGAGTGTTTCAATCGTGGCAAGAATCATTAAGAACACAATGTGGTAGGAATTGGACAAGGATAGCACAGTGATCGAGTCCATACCCTAGCTTGGCGATGAACTCGCTACGGCGGCAACGTCGGGGGTGAAATCCGTTGACGGCGGCGGAGACCAGCGACAGGAGGCGGCTGGCGACAAGGAGACGATCCCGAGACCCTAATGGCAAAGCGAGCTATTGCGCGGGCGAAGAGGTTCGGAGAATTTTCCAAATTTTTGCCCGTGACTATATATAGCCCGATCCTGTCGGTGTGACCGAGTGGAACAACTCATTGGCACTGAGATGCATAACTGTGTATAGTTACAGCAACTCGGTGTGACCGAAAAGCTCAAATCGGTTGCACCGAGATTGGAAACCTAGATCGACTTAGTGATCTCGGTAGGACCGAAATGAGGAATCGGTCAGATCGAGAATCACAAAGAAGTTTTGGAAGTTTAAGTCTATGATGAATCGGGGACTCCGAGTGCTCCTCACACAGAGTGGTTCGAATCTGACTTGATCAAATTTTGTGATGTAGCATGAATAGAGTTTGAGACGAGAAAAGCATAGATAGCTAGAGAAGGTTCTTAGGCATTCTTGTCCATCCACTTGGCAAAAAGAAAAAGAAGCCAATCAATCAAAAAAACAAGTGGATGTCCTTGAATGAGTAAAATATGCACCAACATGCTCACACAATAAGATGGCAAATGAAATATGTGGCAAAACATGCACAACCAATTCTAGAATCTATCAAACAATTGGCGATGACTAGGTCATCTATATATGAGTATATTGACTTAGGAGTCAAATGAAAACATTTGATCATAGGTCATACTCATCGTTTAAGCTCAAGTGGGGTTACCACTTTTACATAATGCATTGATGTGTTCACACCTTTAGAGTTGCTTTGAATCACTTCTTAGAGTTAAGCTCCCCCTAGATGTGAGATCCCCTTTTAGAGGGATGAACTAACCTTGGGTTTTGTCGATGATGACTTCATGTAGGTGTTGAAGATGTGGATGCTCAATGTTGATGTAGATCATTTGGAGCAATCCTTTGGAGTGAGTTGCACTTTCAACTTACCTACATGGGTTAGTCCCACAAGGAACAAACAAGAATATCCATAGACATAGAGTGATGCATACACAAGATGATGTCCATGAAATCATTAGGTTACCTTGTCCCTTGCCTTACCAACATGAGGGTTTGTGACTCCTTGAACTAGTGCAAGATGTGGAAGTTGATTGCACTTGTTCTTGCCATAATGATATGAGTGAAGAATGTTGGCGGAGTCACCCTCAAGAACTCTCTAGTTCTTCTTCTTCGGGATCCACATCATCTTGATGGGAATCCTTGGATTTGTAGTTGTACTTGATGAAGCAGAACTTGACATAGTCTTGGGAACCCACTTGACCGAGACCTTAGGTGCTTCTTCAAATGCATCAATCTCTTCTTGAAGCTTGTCCTTGCCTTTGTTCTTGTGGTCTTGTGGTGGAAGATCATCTTGTGCTTGTGTTCCTTTGAAGGAAGTAGGATCATACTTCTCTTGTTGAGGAACAAACTTCGTCTAGGGGTATTGATCATCTTCCCACTCAACTCCATTGGCATTGAACTTTCGTTCCAAACCAACACCTTGATTCTTTCGGTGCCTTCCTTGCTTGCGTACAATTTCCTCAAATTGCTTACTCCCGGCAAGGCTCTTGTAAACACCTTTCTCCATAATTCCCTTCAATAAGCTATTTTCTTGCTCAAGTGTAACTTGGCTAAGAGAATCATTAGTGGAATCAAGAGAACTACTAGAAGCAACAATATTGGATTTGACATTATTATTGTTACTACTAGAGGAAGGATCTTTCTTGTACTTGTTACTAGACTTGACTTGAGGCATGTAAGTAGATAAGAGTAAACGCTTGGCAATCTAAGAAGAACTTTTCTTACGGAGATCATCATTGATTGCTTTTAAGAACTCATGCTCTTGCTCAAGATTGAGCTTTTCAAAGCATAACTTCTCATGAGCCCTTAAAAGTTCTCGATGATCTTCGAAGATAGTTTCATGAGCTAACTTAAGAGTGTTTAGTTCCTTAGTTAGAAGCTCAATCTTCTCCTTATCATTGTCATTCGTTTTATCTTGATTAGCATGATTAATTGACATTTCATCATAGCATTCATCACTAGAGTTGTCAACAAGTAAATCATCATCCACAAGTAAGTCATCTTCATCACTATCAAAATCAACATACTCAGGATGTGTTACCTTTGGACCTTTGGCCATGAAGCATCTTCCAATTCCTTCATTTGGTGAATCAAATATGTCGTAGGAGTTGGTTGACACAAGTGCTAGACCGGTAACACCTTCATCTTGAGTATATTCGAAGTCGGAGTGATAGCTTCTCTCGGAGTGATTGTCGGAGTCGGAGCTGGATACCCATTCACCAACATGAGCTTGATGTCTTCGTTTTGTGTAGCTCCTTGATGACTTGTCCTTCCTTTCCGAATCCTTGCTTCTCCATGAGGGTCTTCGTTCATAACGATCATCTCTACTCCTCTTCTCTCTCGATGGTGATTCTTCTCTTTTGCTTCTTCTTTTCGGAGAATCTTCTCTTCTTTTGTAGGGTGCCGTACACTCGTTGGAATAGTGTCCGGGTCTCCCACAATTGTAGCAATTTCGCTCTCTACTAGAAGATCTTTTGTCATTGTAAGACCTTGACTTGGAGCTTCTTTCTTTGCTTATACTCTTGTAGAATTTGTTGAAGTTCTTCACCACTAAGCTCAATTCTTCATTGAAGGTTTGTTTCTCACTTGATGATGTGGGGGCTTCACTTGAGGCTTTGTAAGCACCACTTGACTTGTTGTGAAGTTCCTCCTTATCCTTGAGTGACATCTCATGAGCAACAATTCTTCCAATGACTTCCGTTGGCTTGAGATCTTTGTAGTTTGGCATCATTTGGATCAATGTGCACACGGTATCATACTTTCCATCCAATGCTCTTAGGATATTCTTGATGATGAATCTGTCGGTCATCTCTTCACTCCCTAAGCCGGCAATCTCATTTGTGATAAGAGCAAGCCTAGAGTACATTTCAGCGACACCTTCACCATCCTTCATTTTGAACTTGTCAAACTGACTTTGGAGCACATCCAACTTGGATTCCTTGATGGAGTCGGTACCTTCATGCATATCAATCAAAGTATCCCAAATTTCCTTTGCATTCTCAAGACGGCTGATTTTGTTGAATTCTTCGGGGCACAATCCGTTGAAGATTATATCACAAGCTTGAGCGTTGTATTGCAGCATCTTCAATTCTTCCACATTAGCTTCACGGTTCGTCTCTCTCCCATCAAAGAATTCACTTTGCAAGCCAATACAAATAATTGCCCAAACGGCGGGATTATGTCCGAGAATATGCATTTTCATCTTATGCTTCCAACTAGCAAAATTAGTACCATCAAAGTAAGGACCTCTACGGTGATAATTTCCCTCACTAGACACCATACTCTCCTAGGTTGTGAAACCAAGGCTATGACCACCAAAAGCTATGGAAATCAAAGCAAATGGAGACCAAAGCTCTGATACCACTTGTAGGACCTTGAAGTATGTCTAGAGGGGGGGTGATTAGACTACTTGACCAAAAAAACTTAACCTTTTCCCAATTTTAGAGTTTGGCAAATTTTAGCTATCTTAGGACAAGTCAAGCAATCATCATACAATTCAAGCAAGCATGCAAAGAGTATATAGGCAGCGGAAATTAAAGCATGCAACTTGCAAGAAAGTAAAGGGAAGGGTTTGGAGGTTGAAACGCAATTGGAGACACGAATGTTTTTGGCGTGGTTCCGATAGGTGGTGCTATCGTACATCCACGTTGATGGAGACTTGAACCCACGAAGGGTAACGGTTACGTGAGTCCACGGAGGGCTCCACCCACGAAGGGTCCACGAAGAAGCAACCTTGTCTATCCCACCATGGCCATCGCCCACGAAGGACTTGCCTCACTAGCGGTAGATCTTCATGAAGTAGGCGATCTCCTTGCCCTTACAAACTCCTTGGTTCAACTCCACAATCTTGTAGGAGGCTCCCAAGTGACACCTAGCCAATCTAGGAGACACCACTCTCCAAGAAGTAACAAATGGTGCGTTGATGATGAACTCCTTGCTCTTGTGCTTCAAATGATAGTCTCCCCAACACTCAACTCTCTCTCATAGGATTTGGATCTGGTGGAAAGTAGATTTGAGTGGAAAGCAACTTGGGGAAGGCTAGAGATCAAGATTCATATGGTAGGAATGGAATATCTTGGCCTCAACACATGAGTAGGTGGTTCTCTCTCAGAAATGGTAAGTTGGAAGTGTAGGCTTGTTCTGATGGCTCTCTCCACGAATGAATTGGAGGTGGAGGGGTATATGTAGCCTCCACACAAAATCTAACCGTTACACACAATTTACCAAACTCGGTGGGACCGATTCAACACACTCGGTCGGACCGATTTAGTAAACCTAGTGACTGTTAGGATTTTCGGTGGGACTGACATGCAACTCGGTAGGAACGATTCGGTTAGGGTTAGGGCATAACGTAATCTCGGTAAGACCGATTACACAAACTCGGTGAGACCGATTTTGGTAATAAGCTTTCCAGAGAGTTGGTGAGGTAAACTCGATGGGACCGATTTGCTCATTTCGGTGAGACCGAAATATTTCAAAAGGGAAACAGAGAGTTTACATTGCAATCTCGATGGGACCGATCGCTCACTTCGGTTAGACCGAAACGTTACGAAGGGAAACAGAGATATTACAATCCCATCTCGGTGAGACCGAGATCCCTATCGGTAAGACCGATTTGCCTAGGGTTTGTGGCAGTGGCTATGACATTAGAACTCGGTGGCACCGGATAGAAAGAATCGGTGTGACCGATTTTGGCTTTAGGTTTAGGTCATTTGTGGATGTGAGAAAGTAGTTGAGGGTTTTTGGAGCATATCACCAAGGACATGAAGCAAGAGGCTCATTAAGCAACACCTCATCCCTCCTTGATAGTATTGGCTTTTCCTATAGACTCAATGTGATCTTGGATCACTAAAATATAAAATGAAGAGTCTTGAGCTTTTGAGCTTGAGCCAATCCTTTGTCATTAGTATTTTGAGGGATCCACTTTCATCATCCATGCCATGCCATTCATTGAGCTTTCCTGAAATAATAGTCTTGGAATAGCATTAGCTCAATGAGCTATATGTTGTTATGAATTACCAAAACCACCTAGGGATAGTTGCACTTTCATAATGCCTTAACCAAGATGACATGATGTAGACAAGATAAACTCACACATGAATAAATCCCATCTTTTTACCCTTAATAGCAACGGTACATGCGTGTCATGTCCCTTTCTATCACTAGGATTGAGCACGACAAGATCGAACCCATCACAAAACACCTCTTCCCATGGCAAGATGAATCAATCTAGTTGGCCAAACCAAAGCAATAAATTGGAGATGAAATACGAGGCTATAACAATCATGCATAAAGGAGTTCAGAGAAAACTTAAATAATATTCATGGATAGATCTGATCATAAACTCACAATTCATCGGATCCCAACAAACACACCACAAAGAGTCATTACATCAAATAGATCTCCAAGAACACCGAGGAGAACATTGTATTGAAGATCAAAAAGAGAGAAGAAGCCATCTAGCTACTAACTATGGACCCATAGGTCCGTGGTAAACTACTCACGCATCATCGGAGGGCGACAAGGTTGATGAAGAGCCCCCTCCATGATCGAATCCCCCTCTGGCAGAGTGCCAAAAAAGGCCTCTAGATGGGATCTCATGGTTCTCGAACTTGCGGCGGCGAAACAAGTATTTCTTGGACTCCTCTGTTGGTTTCATGATTTTTGAGAATTTATAGAGGCAAATCTAGGTCAAAAGGAGCCACATGGGCCCCACCACCCACCAAGGCAGCGCCTACCCCCACGCCCTGGAGGCTTGTGGGACCATGGTGCATCATCTGGTCTTCTCCCGAAGTTTCTAGTGTCTCTTTTGTCCAGAAAAAAATCTCCTAAAAGTTTTGTGGCATTTGGACTTCATTGGGTACTGATATTCTGCGAAACCAAAAACATGGAAAAACATCAACTGGCACTAGGCACCAAGTTAATAGGTTAGTCCCAAAATATGATATATAATTGCTTGAAAGTGTATATAAAACATCCAAGATTGATAATATAATAGAGTGAAACAATAAAAAAATAGATACGTTGGAGACGTATCAGGAATGTCATATTTACATGTATGGTCAGCAGGCTAAGCACATGGCCTTGCAATAGAGGAGATACACTCCAGGACATCATATGCATGATGTACTCAAATCACCGGCCAAGTTAGAGCAAGGACCTTCTGGGGTGAATAGGATTCATCATCTTTCTGCAACTGTTCTGAAGAACTGCCTTTAACTGTTCTATCATATTGGATATCATTGACGTCAAGTTAGTTGGTCGTTACATTGGTCCACGAGGTTCTTGTGGATCTATTATGATATTCAATATCAGTGTGTGCAATTATATTTGACATGCATGGAGGGCAGCTAGTAGTGAGATTATGTAATGAGTGCATGTAGGAGACGACTTAAATAGTAGAACTGGACTTAACTAGCAGCAACAGGTCTCGAAAACTAAAAGCGAGAACACAGATGAAAGCTAGAGGATATGTATTGTTTGCACTCGAGATTACTAGATGGCACACAAAAGTATATTAAAGAACAACAACATAGGTAATACTAGAAGTGGTATAATCACCAGCTTGTGGGATCGCATTGGCTGATGGATGATAACTATGGAACAACGTTAACTCCTGAACAAGTCTCTTATCTGAAGTAAGACTCGTAAGACATCAACATGAATGTACAGTGACATGTGATAGTCTATTTCCATGCTTAGATGAATAATGAAGCCATAAATGTTGTACACAAGTAAGATGAGGTTACAACCTATCTGGCCGCCATCCATAGGAGTGAGCATCATCCACTGACTTGTCGATGGTCCTGCGGTTATTGTGGTTGTCCATATCGGGGAACCACATTCGAGGTAGGGAACTCTTGAGTGGGGACCACAACTCCCTTCTGGTGTATGCTTAGCAGCTGCGGTGAGAAGGAAGACGGTGTGGCTGAAGATGCAGAAAACACACAATATTAATAACAACACATATCACTGATCTGAAGAAATACCCTAAGATATCAACACTAAGGTACGAGACTGGTCACAAGTCAGTTGACTATAAACTAAATTGGGGTCACACGCCTTTTTTTGGTACTGTCTGATCTATGTTAGATGGCTGGATGGCCGTCTTGTGCCTCCCGACCGACACTGTTTAGGATCTTTCCCGAAGAGCCAGCGTCCACCAGCAGAGCAGCCTGCCTCCGCCGTCCCTGGTTGAGACAACTCCGACAACAACCCCGCCACACCACACTATCGTGGTTGCGCCGCCCCGGCCAAACCACAAAGACTCGCCGTCATCCAGATCTAGTGGTAGCAGTACCTTCACCCCACGCAACACTAAGATAGGCACCTAAGCGTTGCTTCCGTGGCGAACCCGCGCCCCTGCAACCCTACGATAGACACCAAGGCACTACTGCCCCATCCAACATGCAACCTAGGAGCTCCGCCGCCTCGAGGGGTGTTGCTTCCGTCCATTGGGATTGACTGGCCCAGAATAAAAATTCAGGCTACTGACGCCTCAATAAAGTGATTTAAGATGAGTGTATGACCTATCTTGCGGCTCAGTGAAGTAGGCAGCTCCAGCTGCCAAGTCGGTGAGGCCGGCGCGGTTGCGGTGGCTCTCGGCGGCGGTAAAGCAGATATGTGGCGGCAGTCAATGGCTATGGGGGAGCAACGCCGAGGCCGAAGTTGGAGCCGCTCCGGTGCCATGCACAACAGAGGGGGTGAATCGGCACTGGTACGGTTCACGCGGTCGTCGCCGAGGCAGCTCCGGCAGCACGGAGTAAGAGGCACACGACCCAGGGCACGATGGCAAATGGACAGCGGCTCTGGCATTTGGGAGGAGGGCGGCGGTGAATTTGGTGCAGTGGGGGCACCATGGGGAGGGGCTGTGCTTTCACAGCTGGGGAGAAGGTGATTTGGCACCCATAGTGTATGAATTGGGAATTGGGAGGGGAACCATGTCTTACGGACGCATTTATCCGAAATGTGGGGGAAGTTACGGTTCTACTCCTGCCTTTTGGCTTGTGGGCTTGGGTCTGTGTCTTGAGGGTCGGGATAGTAGGGTAACTCTGCTTCTCCCATATAGTGTGCGCCAGTGGTTTCGGGCGTGGAGGGCATGCTTTTGAAATAGTGAGCGCGAGCGATTACGACCGAGGAGAGGGTGTTTTTCCACCCATGGTTTATGAATTATTCGGTGCCTACCATTTCGGCCGAGGAGAGGGTGTTTTGCTACCCATGGTTTATGAATTATTCGGCGCCTGTCATTTCGGCCGAGGAGAGGGCGCGCTTGGATGAAGTTACAAACCTACCCTTGATATACAACGTGCCAATTGATGTGGGTCCTAGATAGGCCGGTAATTTCGCGTCTCCCATTTATTTACTCGGGCAAATTCCACCGAGCAGAGGGTGTTTAGCCGTTCATTCAAATTTTGGGAGAACAAGCGTCCACGTCTACCTTACCAAGTCGTTCCGAATCAAATGTTGAAATATTAGCTTGCCACTTCTTTTTTAGATGGTGAGATGATGCTCGGGACTAATGTGTTTTTACATGCTCGTTGCTACCGATTTATTTGGCAAATAGTTGACCCACCCAAAAACAGGAATCAAACCCAAAATGAAATATCTCGATTCAATGAAATAGCTCGTTGACCCAGTCAAATTTGTGGACTAAATCCAAAATTGAACACCTCGATTGAGTAGCATGTTGTATCATAGTACTCCATTAACATGCTAAAACTCAAATTAATGAACTTGTTTGATACACATATCTTTGTTCATGTGTGGATTGCAAACACCATGTTCTTCGATTCAAAGATTTGAATGCAAATTTATACCCAATCATGGTTTATATCAGTCTTCGACGCATAAACGCGACCTCTCCCAGACTCCTGTTCTATCTCTACACGACAATCTTCATTTCTATTGCGCGCATATAAACACAATCCTTGTCAGTCCCTCTTCCTCTCCCTCTCTCTCCCCCAGTCTTTCTAGTTCGCACTCCATGTATATGTCTCTCTCGCACACAATGTATGACTCTCTAGTCTAAGCTAAATATCTAGGGTGCACTCATCATATGCACACAAATTCCCTAGCTCATTGTCTGTAACTCTCTCACGCACATCCGCCATCTCGGGGCTCTTCCCTCTCTCTCTCTCTCTCTCACTCTCTATCTCCTAGGTCACACATACACATGCATATCTCACTCGCACTAGATAGACCCATCTAAGACTCTCTCTCCCCCCTCATTCTCTCTTCATCACAGACACACACACACACACAATCTCCCACCTAGCTAAGTACGACTTTCTCTCACTCCATTGTAGGCACACACAGCCCCCTAGGTATATGACTATTTCTCAGTCTCCATCACAAACACACACATTGCCTCTTTCCCGCACTTG